>NC_045743.1:18874490-18874610 GCF_008692095.1 Etheostoma spectabile | reverse complement strand
TTCTGTCACTGTTTTGGCGTAGGGAGGAGGGGCCTGAGGAAAGGGACAAAGGGGGCGTGGCTTGTGGGGATTTACATAGGCTACTGGCGAGAGACCGCACCTCCATAGGAATCCTGCCAT
>NC_045743.1:18873854-18874480 GCF_008692095.1 Etheostoma spectabile | reverse complement strand
AGAAGCAGGCTGGTTTAGTGTTAACTTTTAATGTAGTTTGTCAGTGAATGCTTCCACGCTTTTAGTGAGTGTGTGATTTGCCTAGAAACCTATTATGTGAAAAAATGGCCGATATGAATCAGACTCTACTGGAGATTGGAGGTTCAGGTGAACGTGTGGAAGACATTGCAGATATGCGGTTTTAACAACTCTGGGAGGATTCGTCTGGAGGTGCGGTCTCTCGCCAGTAGCTCTGTAAGTTACCCGTAAGCCACCCCCCTTTATCCCTCCCCTCAGGCCCCTCCTCCCTACGCCAAACCGTGGAAAGGGAAAGTTGAAACTGAAAACAGTGACATTGTAAAAATCTTGACAGCTTCAAAAAAAAAAAGTCTCTGAAAAGACACGGACATCAAGAAAAAATTTACATTGACATTGAAAAACCCATCATGATGCAAAGAAATGTCAAAGTGAAATAATATCATAGGATTGTGAGATTACTTTTTGATGTTTGTGTTTTATACTTCAGTTCAACAGTTTTCAATGCCGATATTTGTTGTTTCAATGCCAAATTTTATTTTCAATACCACAGGTTACTGTCTCTGTTCTAGCTCCATATCTATCTATCTATCTATCTATCTATCTATCTA
>NC_045743.1:18872100-18873844 GCF_008692095.1 Etheostoma spectabile | reverse complement strand
TATCTATCTATCTATCCATCTATCTATCTATCTATCCCTTGTTGAGACCCCAAATTTTTTTGCTTTATATATAATATTGCTTTAAGTTAACATACTTTTAAAAGTGCAGGTAAGACAATATTGACTTGATCTTTTCTCTAGTAAGTTTCAACTTATTATTTATGATTCAAAATCAATCATAATATGTTTATGTAGAAATAATGGTCTGCGAAACTGTTTATGTAAGTTTAGTGACTTTGATTTCTTTATATTTGGACACGATCACTATTGTCTATGTCATAGTATCTATGCTGCATTCTGGGTATGGGTTGTGTTTATTTTTGGTATAAGCCCACGTAGGCTAGGCATGACACAATAATGTCAAACTTTAACAAAAACCTTCATCATCCCATTAAGTGCGACGTTTTCAAGATGCATTAGTCAATGAACCATTGGTCTTCAGACGCCTCTTCAGTTTTATGATGCCATCATTTTTTCAAATCTGCAAAACGTCTGGTTTTAAAGATAGAAACAATGTGATTGTGTTGCCTTTGTGTGTCAGAGACACTAAACACCTGGTCTATGTGTTAACCTTTGTGTTGTCTTCTTGTCAAAATTGAAAATCAACACTTTTGTTGACACTTTTATCAATTTTTTAAAACTTTTTCTTACCTTTTTGTCCCTTTTTTAACACTTTTGCTGCTTTTTTTCAATGTTTGTCTCTTTTTTGACGTTTTCAACACTATGTAGTTTCACAATTATTTTGGGATTTTATGGTCTATAAAACTCATTTATAGGAAATTATACCTAATGTTTGAGTTAGAAAAGCAGAAATTAGGAATTATTGAGACTAAAATTAAAGGAATGGATGTTGATGGATAATCCCAGACTGGAATATGTCAACTTTTACTCAACACTATTTCAAAAACACAAATGCTGTAAAAATTGGATAAGACACCCCAAAATTAACGAAAGTAGAGATTTGTACTTGCCAATTGTGTGCAATCAATCATGTTATTTTGTGCAATTACAATTGGGTAAAAATAATTGATATTGGAAAACTGGTCAATTTGACCCGAGGACAACATGAGGGTTAAAGTGCTGCAAACCCACATATGACTTCATCATATAGTTCAAATTAGCAATTACTTATCTGGATGAGTCACATTTTAATGACCTACTCAGCCCTCCCTTCACCGCCTTGTAAACCATGTCCTATCCTTGTTACAATATCTTGTGGTTTTGCTCGGATTAATAAGTTGCATCCTTTAGCTTGTCATAAAGCGATGTCACCGACGTGTTGATTGTTGGCGGTTTGAGAAAGATTCCACAAACTTTTAGCTTAAGGAGACCTCCCACATGACGTATTACATAATGTTTCTTTCTCATAACAGATGATTTTATTGGTTAATTTGTTCAGTCATGAGCACAGACGGGGGAAAATGCAGTTCTCTCTCAAATTATTCAGAATTAGCTGGTTAGGAAACATATTAATAAACCACAACCTGGCCGCATGGACCCGCCCACCGTGTCTCCTGAGCCCACCATGGACGAGCCTCTGTCCCTGAGGCTGGACTATTTCAAGAAAATGGATATTAGGACTTTTGACATATACACACACACATGCACACTCTCACTGGACTTTTCAGACTATGTTAACTGCTGAGTGACACAGGTGGCAATTACAAAAGTAATTCTATGATGTTGTGATGCTCGGAAAAATGTGTTTGGCCTTGCATATTTTTTTAATTGTGTTAGGAAACCC
>NC_045743.1:18859542-18872090 GCF_008692095.1 Etheostoma spectabile | reverse complement strand
AATTGACTAAATGCCAAGCACTGTCCCTGGGGGATTGATTTCTGCAAACGTGCCATTCTCAACGTTACCATGTCGAGATTCCTACAGGGAACAAATCTCCAAGCTGTAAAAACAGTTTCATATCTCATGGTCAAAATCAAAATACAAAAGTTTTTTTTTTCTTCATAATTGAAAGTGACGAAAACTCATTATAGAATGCATTTTATGAATTCGCCGAGTGTTGAACCAGGACCAAGGGCTTTGTGATTGCTAGGTCTAGCATTCTGGGTGTTGTTGTTGTTCGCAGTGATGTTCCAGTCAACCTTTTGTTTCTGGCTGAATATGCAAAGGGAGAAAGGTATTTTGCTTTTGAAATCAGAAATTTGCCAAGAACTCAGTCCACCTTTCTATCGTCCTCTTGTGAGCTCTTAGTTCCATTGTATGCACATCATGATTTGACATGTCATGAAATATTGCTAGATTGCTCAAATACTTTCCCAAGAATGAGACCAATGCTGGGCTTGAGATAAACCTGTTACTTGCAACTATATTCCACTTGGTCTTCAGGAATGTGTGCAGCGTTATAGATTCAGGTGTGGTTATGAGTCCCACTTGGGGAAAAATAAAAAAAAATAGGCCTTTACATACGTGCATTCCGTCATGAACTTTGTTGATGTCAGAAGGTTGTCGGAAGATTGCACGGGGGAGGCGAGGTCAGGACATTTGAGTGCAAACACATGAGAAGAAGACTAATGCACTTGTCAGAGACACAGACTACTTTACTGCCACGCTGGTGTTGCACAAGCAGACAATTAATTCCCTGTCTGCTGTGTTGAAGCTCAGGGAGTATCTGAATGTGTATAATATTTATTAAGCTGACCTCCAGATATGAATGTGGTTCGTCAGACAAAACAAAAGGCCCTTGAACGAGTCAACTAGTTCATGGTGTCGGGGTCTGTTTATGCGCATGCTCCGCTTGAAAAATGACCAGGCAAACCGCAACAATAACAAATCAAGTTAAAAAAAAAACAAAAAAAACATGCACAATACATCATTCATGTCTTTTCAGTACTCAGTAGAACACACAATGCAGATGGTTGCTTTGGTTTTCCATGACCATACACAGTACTATACCAGGAATCTAACTTTGCATGTTGGCAGGCTGACAAAGATTGTTCCAAGTCATTCGGAGGTTCAAATTGGTTTCAGAAGAAAAACAAATACAACAGAACGACGTATTGTGCTATGGGCAGTGTTTTCTTGCAGTGGTAAGAAATGGGATAAACAGCTCAGATTGTTACTTCATCATCTTTAGGGGCTTTCTACTGGGGTTACAGAGTTAGAGATGATGGCTGAGGTCACCCTATGATGAACAGTAGCATGGCCGTTGATCATGTCGTGGTTCAAGAGCTCTGGTCCTGGGTAGCAAGGAGATCTTTAGGAATATTGGTGCCTTGACCCTGAAAGTGAGACCCTGTTCACTAGCTTGTGTCGGGTAACTGTGGCTACTTTCAGATTGCAGGCAAATCAGATCTGGTTTCTCAAATCAGATCGCTATTAGACCGCCGTTATTTGCAAGTGATCGGATCGGATATGTGTGAACAGACGTCACCAACCTATCTGCATGAGTCACTGTCGTAACGTTAGGCAACTAGGTCGCTACGTTGAAGATGCAGCTTTCTAACATGGAAGTACGAGGAATGGAAGGCCATCATTTTACCCTCAAATCATGCTCAAAAGTGCTCTGCAAGTAGCACTTCCATCCCTCTGGATGTGTGTTAGTTGTTGTATCATGTGTTGCATTATCTGTAGCTCATGTCAAACCACCTTTGAATGATTTGTAAAAACTGCATTTTACGAGGATTTTTGCTGTCTAGGCTTTCAAAAATGTATTTCAAAAAATGGATTTGGGCTGGCAGTCTGAACAAGGCCTATGATTTGATAAAAAGTAAAAATGTGGCTTTACTTTGACTTTAGGCTACATGTCTGTTGTAGCAGGCAGGAGTTTCAAAAGGTTTATTGAACAAAACAAGGCAGCAACCGAGTCCAAAAAACCCCAAAAAAGCACAGGGATCCAGGGGAAAAAAACAAAAAGCCGGAGCACAAGGGCTGGAAAACTCACGGGAGGACAGTAGGGAACACCGGGTAGGACGACAGGACAAACGGACAAGACAAAGGCAAAAGAAGCTGACAAGGCACAAGGGAATCACAGACATTAAATACACAGGATAATTAGGTGACAAGAGGCAGGTGACGAGAGGGCAGGGGAGCAGGTGGAACACATCTGGTAATCGAGGAGCGGGCAGGCACAGGAAGTCAAACTAGGTGTGAGACAAGACAAAAAACAGACTTCAAAATAAAGCAGGTAACCGAACCTACAGACACTGAGGGGAACACAGGACAGGACCAACAACACCAAACCGGGGAGACAACTGAGACACAAAGACAAGGAGGGCCAAAAGGGAAAAATAATCCCAAACAAAACCCCAAACCACAACACATGTCCATTTTTCCTCTGCTAATCTGTTTTGGTGTTCTGAATTCTCTGGTTTAACATGTAATGTGGTGAGATAGCATTCATGTGGTAGCTCAACATTGACCCAGACACATCCTTTTCATGTGTCTTGGGGCCTGGTAGGTAGCAACTATAGACACATATGAACATCCTGGTAATAATGTTTTCTTTAAACCACAGGTTGGAAAAGTTAAAAAACCAAAATGAAATGTTGGCGTCCTTGAATTCCATAATATTTCTCAAATTCCAGGCGGCCAACAACAAGATAAAAACACTAAATCTGAGGGAAAGGGTACTCAGAACAGGTGAAGTTACTGACTAGTCCTACCAAGGAAAGATCCTTGACATTGAGAAACGACTATTAGGTGTTCAAATAAAACAGGAAGTGGCTAAAAAACACAGCGAAATACATGAAACATGTCCTTATGGGCAGCAGCTAGACACAATATGTGCATTCTGTTTCCCTCTGAATTTTGTGTTGGTGACTTTTTACAATTGTTACTCTTTTTTAATGATACAAATACATTAGCTTCATCATTTATAAATTATTTAGCAAATTAATATCTTTTTTAAATAATAAGGTGACTTATGACGTCCTTTAATCACAATCCTTTTGTGTGATGTTGGGAAAGCACATTTTATCAGACAGTGTTACAGTGTTTTTGTTTTCCCTTGATGTGTAGGCTTTATTTAAAATATTGTCCTACGCTTGAAATGGCTTGAGTCATCATTGTCAAAATCATATCTCTTGCACACACTAGAAAACAACACAAATCGTATTTTTTTCTCTGCATAGCTGCAAGATGCCTAGATAAAAATCCTCCACCAAAGATCTGAGGAACATGGCCCACTTGGTTCAAACAGCCATGAAATTGTAGCAGAGCCTGATAAGACCTGATTGGACATGTCAGGTTTGCAGCTTACCAGCAGCACCACCTGCATCTCCTAACTCCAACTGTTTAAGCACTCCCCCCCCCCCCCCCCCCCCCCCCCCCCCCTCCCTGGAAAAAGCTGAATGTGCACTTTCTCCCCTCACATCTATGACATCTGCCTCAGTGAATGCTTTCTGCTCCCTCTATCTTCATCTTAAGTGCACGCACACACACACACACACACATACTCAGACGCAATCATGCACACACATGCAAACATACTTCTTTCTACATGTGCTTACCCCAGCCTGTGTCTCACACACACACAATCACAAATGCACATGCACACTCCTCAACCCCCTCCCCGCCACCCCCATGCTCTACCACTCCACTGGTTCAACTTGAACCTGTTTCATATGAGTCTTCAGGGCTGCGTTCAAGCTTGAGAGTCATTTTCCAAATGCAGCGGCAACAGCCCGGGAGTCACGCCGCCCTGTTCCTGCCTGAAATCAAACATGACGATCATTTAATAAAATTAGATTTGGAAGTGGAGTTCATCATCTGCCATGTGTCATGTTTAAAAATCTTTGAATTTATTTGTGTTCTTATGTGTTTGGTCAGGCACAACATACATGCAGTTACAATTCCAGAACTCCCCTCCCTTGTTTGGATGAGGTTCGAAGCCACAATATGTTTTCCACAACAGAGATTAATCCAGAATGGACCGAATATAAATTCTTAAATAGGCTGTTGCGTATCAAATAAATGGTTATAAATAGCACCCGTGCGCAAACAAATGCAGATGTTTCCACCACAAGTATTGCGGTGTGACTTTGCTCCTTTAAGTCTCAGCATGCAAGCGCCATATTAATTAGGATCGAGTAAGATATCCAACATTAAACCTTCATTTCCCCTTCTGACAGCAATTTGATCTTTGATTAACGTTCTTTTCACCAGCAAGGACCACGCCCCAACAATGTGTTAGTTAAAGATTTAATGAACATTATGAATGTGCAGATAGATACATGGATGTGGATGTCGTCTGATGGCTGGTCTGGGAAGATGTACAGTATGATGACTGGGTGGAGGAGACTCAGAGTGGGGGTTCTGTCTTAGAAGCAGTTTTCGCCTGAACAGAATATAATCAATATAAAAAATAATAATTGAATAGTTTACAGAACCCTATAGGTCTATATAAAAGAGACTTCAGATACAGTATTAGGGACCACTAAGGTCTATATAAAAGAGACTTCAGATACAGTATTAGGGGACCACTAAAGTCTATAAAAGAGACTTCAGATACAGTATTAGGGGCCACTAAGGTCTATATAAAAGAGACTCGAATACAGATAGGGGACCACTAGTTCTAAATAAGAGACTTCAGATACAGTATTAGGGGACCACTAAGGTCATATAAAAGAGAATTCAGATACAGTATTAGGGACCACTAAGGTCTATTAAAAGGACTTCAGATACAGTATTAGGGACCACTAAGGTCTATATAAAAGAGACTTCAGATACAGTATAGGGGACCACTAAGGTCTAAAAAAGAGACTTCAGATACAGTATTAGGGGACCACTAAGGTCTATATAAAAGAGACTTCAGATACAGTATTGGGGACCCCTAAGGTCATATAAAGAGACTTCAGATACAGTATTAGGGGACACTAAGGTCATATAAAAGAGACTTCAGATACAGTATTAGGGACCACTAAGGTCTATATAAAGAGACTTCAGATACAGTATAGGGACCTAAGGTCTATATAAAGAGACTCAGATACAGTATTAGGGGACCACTAAGGTCTATATAAAGAGACTTCAGATACAGTATTAGGGGACCACTAAGGTCTATATAAAAGAGACTTCAGAACAGTATTAGGGACCACTAGGCCTATTAAAAGAGATCAGATACAGTATAGGGACCACTAAGGTCTATATAAAAGGACTTCAGATACAGTATTAGGGGACCACTAAGGTCATATAAAAAGAGACTTCAGATACAGTATTAGGAAACACTAAGGCTATATAAAAGAGACTTCAGATACGGTATTAGGGGACCACTAAGGTCTATATAAAAGGGACTTCAGATACAGTATTAGGGACCACTGAGATCTATATAAAAGGGACTTCAGATACAATACCATGTCATGGGACCTTTAAAGGTGAACTACAATCATCCAAATAAATCAGAATGACTATTTTGTAAACAGTTACACCATGGCTTTCCTACACTGTACTTGTTTCAGTAGAGCAGTAAATACAAAGTGTATGTATACAAATACAATGAGTACAAGGAGTACAAAAATGTCAAATATCAAAGCTTTTAACTTTTGACAAAAAATTCAAAAGAACTCAGCCGATGTTTCAAACTATGCAGTAAGTTACACAAAACAATCTACTAAAGCAATTATTTCTAGAAACAGGAAATAATTGGCCATATGTCAAAGTTGTTACTGTAGGTTGCTGTTGGGAGGTCATGCATGAAAGTCAGTAGTTTAAATTAAGGAGGGTGTTTTTGTAGTGCATGTCGTGTCACGTGTCACAACGCAACGTTAAGGATCTGCACAGCTTTGTAGCAACACAAAGTAATAATGGAGCTGTGAAATGATGTCATCACCCATGGCTCAAACCTAAGTCGAACTCTTGACTCAGTACCACCTGCAGGTTGGAAGTTCATTTCACAGGGGAGCGTTATCTCATTAGCTACTTCTTGCTACACTAAGAGTGGAAGACACAGCACTCCTGCACAACTGGATTTTACTAACAGCTTACAACTAATCCTGCAATTGCAGATAGCCTGATTTTGCTCTTCCTCCGGTAATATGAACTCCCTGAAGTGGGAAACCAGAAGTCAGTAGATCTCTGTGTCTGTTTGCTCTACAGTGGCCAACAGCAAAATGATGTATTTGTACAGGGCAGCTCACAGGTGTGAATGTAAAGGAGGATATTGAATCATATGGACAAAAATAAAGTACATGCCTCTGATTAACGAGGGTGGAGCGGAAGGGTACTGCAGCCCCAAAAGTTTTCTCAAAAGCTCAGAACTAATCCTGTGGTAAACAAAGTGTCACTGACATGAATAACATCAGGAAGCTTCTGTGATTTCACAACATAAGTTATCTGGGGGAAATATATTAATATGCGGTTACAACCAGCTGGCTATGTTGTAGGCCCAAAGGAAAATGTGAGAGGTGGCATTCTCTGTTCCAGACCCATATTGTTTGTGGACTGAGTGCATCCTTGCCAGATCTCCACCATTAACGGCTGCACAATGCTACATAGCTGGGCAAAGCCCCAGAAAATGATGTCATCCACTAAGAACCTAATCCATGACCAGGATGTTGAAGGGTCTTCCCCTCCTCCTTCCTGTGCAATAGAATAAAACGAACAAGGGCCATTACCGAAACCAACTTGAAGAAAAAGAGATTTTCTTCAGAACAGGAGGAACTAAGGGGTGGATGGGAGTTGGATTGGGAACCGGCGGGTCACTGGTTCAAGTCCACATACGGACCAAAGTATGGTGCTGGACTGGTAGCTGGTAGCTGGAGAAAGTTCACTTCCTGGGCACTGCCACGCTAGTCTTGGACAAGGCACCGAACCCCCAAATGCTTGGGGTGCCTTTCCATGGGCAGCCCCTCACTCTGAGATCTTTCCATTTAGTGCATGTATAGGAACTGAGCATATGTGTGTAATAACAATGGAGTGTAAATTGTAATTTCCCCTTGTGGGACTAATAAAGGATACATTATTATTATTATAAACTGAACTAGGGTAACTGATGAAATATGGGCTACTATCATAGACCGTGTCATAAACCATGGGCTACCATACAGTGAGGCTGGGGAACGAGTACAGCCACATCTCCGCAGGGACACAGTGGCATGACTTTTCGAGAAACCAACAGGTAGGACATTGTCCAATAGCTCCTCCTACTGCAACGGTTAAATCATTTTACCAGGTATTACAGGGACAGTAGGTCTCAGGTCCTAACATGGAACTGTATTTTGTCTCTCTAGGGATTCAACATCTACATCCCTCAGGGGGCAGAGGAAAGCTCATAAACCAAAACAGGAACTTGCTATAGTCAACATGGTGATTGTTGACTATGAACTAAAACTGAAGGACGTTCAGAGTTGAAGAGTTTCAGAGTTGTGGAGGACAACCTTGTCTTTGGGAACCTTGCAGCGATCAGCATAACGTCCATTTCTCCAACTCTGGCTAAACACAGTGTCAGAATGAAACAACTGCATCAAAGAACTCCGTCCCCAATACGTCCAGGCAAGGTTATGCAATACAGTCACTACTGTACTATACATAGTCTGTTTTTCAGTAAACTACTCTATAAACCTGAAGCAGAGTAGGACATACAGAAGGTATACAACAACTCATTTACAAATACCATGTCTGATTATGTTCAGAGAGTCATGGATTTGGAGACCAGTCAAGTCCCACATGAAATGATCTACGTTGATGAGGCTGGCTTTACAGTTTTTTTACGATTGATATGACAGATTTTCAATACTTGTAACAGTTTTCCAAAACTCTTAACACAGTTAGCACTACATCCGCATGTTTAAACACATTTCTTGTTGCTTTAACACATAATGCATACAATTAACACAAACTTAAAATGTACACACAAGCTCAAACAAGACCCAAAAGATAGATTTTTACTGCCATGTTTACCAATGCTTTAACACTGTATGTCAGAACAGATAACACCAAGTTCTAAACCTAACCTTACAGGCTAAAGTCAAAGTGAACAACTATTCATAATGTGTATTGAAACACAAATATATTCCCTGTATTTTAGTCCATTGCTAATGATAAACAGCTTATTGAAGTTAGGCTTATTGTTGAAACATCACCATGTGCGCCGCAATCTCCAACAACGGTGCACTCCTGCATAAATGTGAGATTGGCCCCTACAACACTGTCCACCTTCTCTGGTTTTTAGAAGACCTGTGTGAAAGACGGGTGCCAGAGGCAGAAAGTGGACAGGTGGAAGACCACTTAATATATGTTATCACATGGGACAATGTGGCAGTCCACCATTCCCGTGCAATCACAGCCTGGTTTGACGCCCACCCGAGGATGATGTCCCTTTTCCTTGTCCCTTACTCCTTTTTCCTCAATCCCATTGAGGAGTTAATCTCAGCCTGCAGAGGAGGAATTTTGACCGTCGTCCACAGGACCAAATGTCCCTCCTGGATGCAGTGGATGCTGCATGCAAAGACATCTCAGCTGAACACTGCCAGGGCTGGATAAGGCATGCAGACAGATTCTTCCCACGATGCCTTGCCAGAGAAGATATCAGGTGTGATGTGGATGAGAAACTGTGGCTAAATGCAGAAGACTGGGCAGATGAGAAGATTTTTTTTTCTTCTGTAGCATATTCTGTTTGAACATGTTGTATTGCCTCATGATATAATATTTCTTGTCTTGTTGCAAATAGAGAGAGACAATTCTGTCTCTGTCTTCTCCTTTTTTATAAACCATACATTCTATAAAGCTACTCTCAGATGGCTCATTCCTATTTTGTGTTGAATTTCTGCAGCATTTACTAAACCCACTAAAACCAAAAATTAGAGAGGCTTCAAACGAAACTGTAGCGCAAAGCATAATCTCTGATCAATACACTATAGTGTATATTGTATAAGGGCGGACCTGACATGAAATAATGCAGTTTCTGTAATTCCACCTGGTGTTAGTGTTGTTGCCATGACTGACTAAATGTTCCTGTTGGACGATAATAGATGTTAGTGTTTTGGAAGAATTATGTGATTTTGGGTCTTGTTTGCAGTGTTTTGTTAGACTTAGTGTATTGCATTGGTGTATTATTGTATTTTGAATATTAGTGTTAGAGTTTACAATGTGTGAATTTGAGCATGAAATTAACTGTTTTGTCAATTGTGTGCTGTAGGTGTGTTGGTGCGTTGTTAACAGCGTTGAAAAAATTGCCATAGCGATTGGAAAAAAAACTGTGATGGTGTTATGATTGTTTGTGAGGAGCCTGAGGAGCAAACCCACACGCACAAGTTTGAAAACAGGGAGCTTTATATAAGTCTGAACTGTGTTTGTGGATCTGTTGCTGGGCTGGAAGCTCTTACATAACCATTATCAATAAATCTGAGATATTTGCGTACGAAAACAACAGCTCCCTTCCTAAGAGTTATTATTTTCTGCATGACATATTCCAAAACATTTTTATTAGATGCCTTGGTGTACTGATGTCCACTTATAGAACATATGACATCTACTTATAGGACATGTTTACCCACATTCTTTTTGGGAGTGCTTCCAGTCTGTGTCTACGTTTGAGGCTTCAGAGTCTCAATCTGTGTGTGTGTGTGTGTGTGTGTGTGTGTATAAAGGGAGAAGGTACGCAAATTAGAGATTATGCACAAGTTTTGTGGGGTTGTGGGGTTAACCTCTGATTAATTGCACAGCTCCAGTCGGTTGCGGCGAGGGCACGCTACTGTAATTTTGCAGCTGCTTGATTTCAGCATATGACACATGCAGTCCAATTGGCCTTCCGACCGCATACCGAAGCACTTAAAATAGTGTTCGTTTCTCAGGGCTCTTTGCTGTCAACAAAACAATATGGCTAGTTATTAATAATGTTTTTTTTTTTTTTTTTTTTTTACTCTCGATTGGTGTAGCATGCACGAACAATAAAAGCACAACAACTCTCTGCTCTGGAGTTTTTAATGTTTTGGTTTTGTGTTTTTTTTTGTCTCTTGTCTATTCCAATTGTTTTTCCCTGTGTCATGTTAAGACTTGCTTCTAATCTTATCATTTTATAGATGGGATAAAGAGCGTGTGTTTGTGTCTAGGAGTGAGTGGAAAGAAACATCGTCAAATGGCACGGCAAAGTATCGATGACTCAGTAAGCAATAACGCCCTAATCCTGAGTCAACGCAAGGTCTTTCTGTAGCATTCATCTGTCTTATTTCCATGCTGACAGTATTGTAGCACATGTGCCAAAACACTCATCTGTCCTCCTACGTCTAACTGTAAAGAGGCATCTCTCATGAAGGCCTTAATCCTGTACCAGAGGGTTTATTTTCTCACCTAGATTGAAGCCATAGACACACAAAGATCACTGGGACGTACTCCTACGTATCTGCATCTGCATAACGTTGCCCTAAATCAGACTTTTTTTTGCAGTGATACAAGATGTGTTTAATTATCTTCAGATTCTACAAAGTTGGAACTCGCTGGGTTGCATAAAACACAACAGATGGAGATGTCTGTTTGAAGGAGTTTGATAGTAGACAGATATGGAGTGTCACAAGCCTGACTGACTGAACTGAATATGTTGGCTAATGACCGTGGCGCCCTGACAGTAGCGCTGCGGTTAAAATGTCAGGTTACATATCACATCATAAATCAACATACAACAAGTTTTACTCCAACATTCTTCTTTAAGAGCAACATAATGTCCATCCAAGCACAGGGAGCTGAGACAGAAAAATGGAAAACTTGGAGACGTGCCTTTTAAAATGAGAATAAAATATGATGCAAAACTGTCTCATAACCCTGAATCTTACGCAGACAAGGATGTCATGAAGACAGATTTGTGCGACTCATTCAAGGTGACCAAGGAAAAAGGTTAAGGGATAAAACCTGCAGAAGGTTTTGATACTGTGCGTCTGGACGTCTTCAGAGTGTGTTTGACTTGAGAGATAATTAAAAGTGAACTGGTGGGCAGGGAGCCAGCGCAGGCCTGGAGGCAGGCTGTCAGGAGGCTGGAGCCCAGCCAAGGATCCCGACCCGCCACACGGCAACAGCTCCGTGACGTGGCAAGGCCACCCCATGCTAAGAAGTGCGCAGTAATGGAAAACCTCAGACCGGTCTCTTCCCCTTCCTTTCTCGCTCTATCTTTCCACCTGATTCTCTCCCACGCATAGACTCAACACAAAGTCACAGGAAGACAAATGTAGATGTTCCCACACGTCCACACCTGGATTAAATCACACATCTTCCCTCATGGGTGACTGTATTGACATGCAGTCTGGATACTGAGAATTGTTTTAAAAGGCTAAACTTAAAGGTCCCATGACATGGTGCGCTTTGGATGCTTTTATTTAGACCTTAGTGGTCCCCTAATACTGGATCTAAAGTCTCTTTTATATAGACCTTAGTGGTCCCTAATACTGTATCTGAAGTCTCTTTTATATAGACCTTAGTGGTCCCCTAATACTGTATCTGAAGTCTCTTTTATATAGACCTTAGTGGTCCCCTAATACTGTATCTGAAGTCTCTTTTATATAGAATTTAGTGGTCCCCTAATACTGTATCTGAAGTCTCTTTTATATAGACCTTAGTGGTCCCCTAATACTGTATCTGAAGTCTCTTTTATATAGACCTTAGTGGTCCCTAATACTGTATCTGAAGTCTCTTAAATATAGACCTTAGTGGTCCCCTAATACTGTATCTGAAGTCTCTTTTATATAGTAGACCTTAGTGGTCCCCTCATACTGTATCTGAAGTCTCTTTTATATAGACCTTAGTGGTCCCCTAATACTGTATCTGAAGACTCTTTTATATAGACCTTAGTGGTCCCCTAATACTGTATCTGAAGTCTCTTTACCAAAATTCAGCCTCTTTTTTCAGCAGATTTAGGCAGCCAAAAAAGAAAGGTATAATGTTGTGCTTTCTGTCCTTCTCAAAGGCTGCTCCTCTATCTATGTGTGGCTGTGATTGTACCTCAGTACTTTACTTCGGATAAAAGTGTCAGCCAAACGAATCAATGTAGATTAAAAAATGTAAAAGTGGAGAAACATTTACACTTGCATGCAACAAGCACACAAGTGGAGTGTTTACATTTTGCCTTTACTTGAGATGGACACCATGTTGTAAACACTGCACAGGTGTGTTGATACGTGCAAAACCATAGGAATCAGAAAGCATGTGTCGGGATAAATCCCTCATTGTTCAAAAACTGGAACTGGTTCCAATTCAGTTCTTGATACTTAAACCTATTGAGTGTGAGTTAGGGCTTTGTTAAACTTGAAGGTTAGGTTGGCAGTATCTCAATCCGTAAGGAGCTGGGTTGAGAACCGGAGGGCCGCCGGTTCAAGTCCCTGTACGGAGTGTGGCCTGGTAGCTGGAGATGTGCCAGTTCACCGCCTGGTAGCTGGCACTGCAATGTGCTCTTGAGCAAGGCACTGTACCCC
>NC_045743.1:18857049-18859532 GCF_008692095.1 Etheostoma spectabile | reverse complement strand
ATCTGCTCAGGGTGCTGGTTCAGTACTGGCAGCCCCTCCCCCGACATCTCTCCATTTGTGCATGAATGGGTCCTGAGCATGTGTGTGTATTTCAGGCCTGTGTGTCGTGATTACCAACAAAACGGAGTGTAAATTTAATTTCCCCACTGGGGATCAATAAACAGTAGTAATGGGGTCTTTTGACATATGTTTTCCTGCATTATACATACACGTTGAAGTCAGTTTACTTGCCACAGATAGTGCTACTAAGCCAATGAAAATAGTTATTTTGCATGAAGTCTTCTGTGGCTCTGTCGCGAGCTTACATTTCTCTTTTTTAGAACATTTTAGAACAAGACAAGTAATCTCAGTTTGGGCTTCGGGCCTACAAATGTTCAGTCAGGGAGACCAAAGATGCGATTTGAGTTGCATTATGTAGGATCCTGTGTACTGACATGCTATGCTGCTAGGGTTGCCTGCCATTAGGAAGGTTGGCGGTTCAATGCCTGGCACCGTATTTCCATGTCAAAGTGTCGTCGGGCAAGACACTGAACCCCGAGTTGACCCCAATGCTGCGCCGTTGATGCGTAAATGTGTGTGAGTGTTTATCTGATGAGGCATGTTGGGGCAGTTATATTTACATTTAAAAATAAGGCTGTCCTGGCCTCTGCTGTATTGATTTCAAACATAAATAAATAAATGAATATTATTTTGTTTCACTCTTATTTTTACAAGCCCCTGAATTTACAAGTGCCATCTTACATTTCTGAAGTATTTTTTAGTTAAAACCAATGTTGGCAAAAGCACCATTGGATAGATGGAAACATAACAGATTTTTCAAAATGGCGGCTCTGCTTGCTTAGCCGAAAATTCAATATATATATATATATACTGTATATTAATAAAAATTCTTATATATAAATTTTTTTTTTTTTAAATGCATGTAGAAAGATAAATGACCTGCCTGGTTTTACCAAGGGTCTTTGATTTTACATCAACAATTGGTAAATAATATATACAAAAACTGTTTTTTTAGAACACAGTGTAGCTGTAGTATAGGGAATGAGCTCTGTTCTGATAATTTGATATTATATTTTCCTATTGTGACACTTACTTACACCAAAGTATATAGAGTTCACAGGTAAAAGAATTGATTTCACAGTATCTCAAGTGAAGATAGCAACCATTCAGAGATTAGCGGTCTGAAAAGGGGGCCGTGCCACAACTTGTTTTCTGCAAAACATTGTGGATGTGTTTTACAAATTCATCAAGGAGGACGTGGAAGGTAAAGGGGCTCTCTTTTTTTTGCAACAAAAACCTCATCTCCTCTTATTCCCATTTTGGTATTCCCGTATGGAGATTCTTGCCACCCAGAGCTTGATACAGAACAGTAAATGAGGTTCCCCCTGACATTTCCAAAGGATCGGGGTGTGCCGAATGGTAGTGGCATGCAAAGTGAGTCTAAAGCAGTGCCTGAACTTTTGAACCTGTCACCTCGCCTTTCACTGCAACTGCATGTGGACTCTGCCTGCCTTTGTGTTACACGCTGATGATGGAATCAGGGAGGTTGGACTTTGTGTGAACTTTTCTCATTAGCCTAATTCTCCCCTTAAAGTGATGGGTCGGAGTAATTTCACACTAGGGTCCTTTGCACCATGACCTCGAGCCAAACCCCCCCCCCCCCCCCAGGAGCTTTTTTCCTTTCCATTGGTCGAATTAGGGCAGTGGCGGATGCAGAACGTGACAGATGGGTGGGCCTGGATTAACCCGAGGTGGGCCTGAATGTAGGGTGTCCCAAAATCAAAACAGTTGTCCCAAATCCAGGAAAGATGAGGCTTTCGATAAAAAAAGAGCTGTTGTATGTTGTTGTACATGTACTTTCAATCTGCCAGACCCCAATGTGCTGGGACCAGTGGTGCAGTCTAATGTATTGTAGTGGGTATGGACCAGGATGGGCTACCATTTCATAGAGGGGGGCCTGGGTGTCCTCCCCCAGGAACATTTTGAGCATCAAAGACTTCATTTCCTGCATTCTGACACACATGTATCCACTTCAACTTCTGCAACTTTATGAAGAAAAAACTTTTAATGACACCATGCAAAGAAAAAAACAAACAGATAATTTAAACTATATCAAAATAATAATGCATGTAAAGTATGTTGTTACATGTCATTGCACATTTTAAGTGGGTACATGGAAATCCTGGAGCTTTCTTAATGGGTATACAGCATATATCTCCGTATCATGTAGACTACACCACTGGCTGGGACAGTAAAACACAAGCTCCTTACACTTTGGCCATTTTCGAAATCAAAATTTTGTTGAAGACTGACAGCTCTAATATACATTATAATTAATTTACAAGACAGTCAAAGGGAGATGGATATCTTCCTGCCCGGTCAGCGAGCTTGTTACACTACACCTGCACTCTCTTATAGAGCATTATAACTTTAAACAAACAATAGGGGAAATAAACGCTTCTTGACGCCAATTTTTGTACAAC
>NC_045743.1:18843058-18857032 GCF_008692095.1 Etheostoma spectabile | reverse complement strand
AGCTCTACATAGTTGATTTCTCGCATAAAAAAGTCTCAGAAGTGAATTTAGTGATGAAATAGCAGACGAACAATGTATAAAGTTTCCAGTTGTTGGCCACAACATCAACTCCTGATTGTTGTGATTGTTTCAGCGCTTTGCACACACACACACTTAACTTTGAATTTCTGATCCATAGTTCCACGCCTGAGTAAGCGCTATCAGCCAATTGGCTTGGTGTAGGCGCTAATGGAACCAAGTGTGTATCTTGTAAACTACCAGACTAACAATACCCGGAATGGTACCAAACCTCTACAGTAGTACACACAGTACTCAGGAAACAAGGCATTGGACAGTTTGTCATTTGTCGACCCCAATTCCGTGATTTGGGGAAAGCCTGTAAAAGTCCTGGCAAAAAGCAATGCATAAGGATGTCGCTTAACGATGACCAGTTCCAGGAATGCACTAATATTTGGGTATTATTTGGTGGAACTGGTAGTACCAGTTTGCAACAATTATTAGTTAACACTAAATTGTAAACACTCCGGAAAGAATTGTTAAAAACTTTAGATATACCAAAAGAATTCAGCAACACCAGGTGATCGTGTGAGATCTCGCCAAGAACATCTGTTGTTGGAAGAGACTACCGGCAACGTAGTGAAGGAGGAACAAGAAACAAGAGAACAGCAGAAGAGATCAACGAAATGGCAGAGTCTAAGGTCAGCATTTAACGTGACGATGAGTGGCTCAATTTCAAAGGTTGCCCGTACCTATTCAAGCCTGAATACACGGACGAGGAGCCACAACCAATGGAGCAGAATCGGAGAGCTGAAGAAGAGGCCGAGGAGATCACAGAGGTCCCAGACACACCAAACAGATGTGCAGGGGACTGGTGGTGTAGCTGTGGACAATGTGGACCATGGGCTGCCACAGAGGTGGAGTGGTTGGGTTGTCGGGAGTCGGACGTGTTTTGCCAAGGAGAACTCCGAGACATGCTGTCTTACAGCAACGGATGACTTTACGGCACTAATAAACCCTGCTGTCATACAGACATCTTTTAATTTGATTCAATTTCAAATCAAAACAAGAGTTATCTCGAGACACTTCACGGATAGAGTAGGTCTAGACCACACTCTATAATTTCCAAAGACCCAACAATTCTAGCAATTCTCCCAAGAGCAAGCATTTAGTGCAATACTTCTGTTGAAGTAGCAACTTTTGTACCTGTGTATTTGAACAGTGCCATCTGTTGCAAGTCACGCAGTAGGTTTTTTAACAGGTCAATACTTTTGAATTTTGAATTTTGTGCTGGGGAATCCTACTGTCATCCACCATTGTTCATTGTTGTTCCTTGTCTGTCAGAGGGGGATGATGGCATGTGTTTTTTACACCAGCTTCCTCCCATATGTGTATGCCAAAAATGTGTTGGAGCAGGGTTTTTCACCGACGCACACATTCCTGAAGGAGATAATTGAAGATTTACCTGATGGTTTTTGTGCAGTGTTTTGGTCCTTTAGCACCACTGCCCAATGATGACAGAAATTTGTTCTTACCTCACCATCTCTACAAGACCAGTATAGGTGATTATCCGGAGCACCGATCTTTTTTTTAGGTGATTTTAACCACTGTAATCCAGTGGCTGTTTTACCAGGCTTTGAACGTTACATAAGATGCCACACCCGAAATAACAAGATCAAGGAAATAACAAGTAAATGCTTCGGAAATATTAAGAATGCATATTCTGCAAAGCCAAACCACCTCTTTCTAACTCAGACCACAATACAATGCACCCAATCCCCTCTTATAAATTTGTTTTTAAGTCAAATAAACCAGAACATAAGACGTATTAATGTGTGGACAGAGGATTCCACTGAGACATTAAAGGGGTGTTTTATGTGTACAGACTGGTCTATATTTCATGCACTAGAGCTTGACGATGCTACTGATAACAATAACTGATTATATAGAATTTTGCTTTGATGTGGTAGAAAAGACACAATGTTATTGTTAACCCTTACAAAAAAACCTTACAAGAGAGATTAAAAGCGGCATAAATCAGAAAAAGCAAGCCTTCAGAAACAAAGACAAGGCAGCACTGTCAGTTAAAAAACAGGCAAACCACGAAAAAGACAAACTGGGGGCTACTATGAAATCTGTAACGAACATCCCAAAAATACAATTATCGCCATGGATGAACTACAAAGGGCAAATGAGCTAAATTACTTTTTCCTAAGGTTTGAGTCAAAAAATCCCTCCCAGGAGCTGGACAGTGTGCTGTAATCTTTACCCGATAATGATTACACCAGCTGGTTGGAACTGGATCCACCCAGCGTTCAGCACCTCTTTAAAAAGGTGTGCCCCAAAAAGTCAACCGGCCCAGATGGACTACCAGCTTTTCTGTTCAAAACCTGTGCAGAGGAGCTACCACAAGCAAGGGGTCCCATATTCCAACGTTCTCTGGACACGCACACCGTCCCAGCTTTATGGAAGAAATCCATCATAATACCTGTTCCAAAAAGGCCCTCAGCCTCAGTGAATAATGACTTTGGGCCCATAGTTTTAACTTCTATTGTAATTAAATGCCTTGGGAAATTTGTAGTGTCCCAGCTTACTGCCATCCTTTGCATTTTACATCTTATTTCTGAACTCCGTGAGGATACTTAAGCCTGTTGCATGTTAACCCCGCGTTGATCAAATGGTTTCAGGTCAAACATAACACAGGGGTCCCACAAGGTTCTGTTGTATCACCCCTACTTTTCACATTGTATACCAATGACTCCAGGAAAGTACCCCCAAATAACTATATCATAAAATTTGCAGACAATACAATAATTGTGAGCCTTCTCCAGAAGGACATAAACCCTTCTGTGTACCACGATGAGAGAACCACCTTTATCAAGCAGTGTGACGCCAACCATCTTATCTTAAATGTCACAAAAACACAGGAGATGGTCCTTGACGCAAGGCAAGTGATTGACCATGAGCCAGAAATCAAAAGTCAGAAAATCCTTCAGGTAACATCTTACAAATACATAGGTGTCTATATACACAATCTTCTCTGCTGTAAAACACACATTGCCAACCTGTGCAATAGACTGCTGCAGCAGAGATTATACTTTCTAAGGCGACTGAGATTGTATGGAGTAAGCAGCCAGATCATGCTCATGTTCCACCGGGCGATTCTGGAGAGCATCATCAGATATGGAATCACAGCATGGTTTGGCAACTTCACAGTGCAGCTGAGAAGCATGCTGGTCAACACACACAAGACAGCTATGAGGATAACAGGGAGGAAAGAATACAAGCCCATACAGAGCCTGTACGAGGAAGATGTCAGAAAACAAGCCGTAAGAGTTACTGCAGACTCTCTACACCGTGTCTTTCCTGAATATGAACTTCTGCCATCAGGGAGAAGATTCCTTGTGCCGAGATGTAAAACAAACACCCTAAAGTTATCGTTCATTCCAACTTCCGTAAAGCTGCTGAACTCCAATACTAAATCTTAGCCCAGCAGAGCAGGGGTGCAATAAATACACCAGTCCTTTTTGCATTTGGCACTTTAATTATTACAGTTAATGTTTAGGATGTTGTGTTGTCTTTCTTTTGTGTCTTAGGAGGCTTTGCTGATCTCATTTTGTATTGTATTGTATTTTATGTTGATTGATTTTAGAATTATTTTTTTTTTTCCATTACAGGTTGTTTATGTTGTGAAGCAACAGATTGTAGAACTATGTCCATGATAAATTTCCCCTTGGGGACAATAAAATCTATTCTTTACTTATAGACTTCAGCCAGGTCAGTAACTCTTTGTTTTCCCTCTTATTTGCTGCTGTGACTAGCTTCTTCCTTACACCTAAATGAAACAACAAAGAGGAATGTATTACTATCCGCATTTTAAGAACTGCACACAAGGGAGGAAACACAGGGTCAAATGTTTTGGTCTTCTGGTAGGCACAACACTTACTCTTGTTGACGTGCCATGCATCAAACTCATGCCGAATGTTGTTCTCCCTCATAATTTACGGATAGATGGAGCTCTATCAGTAGTGACCACACCGACATCCACACGGTCGAAGCCTCTTTGGAATCCCATCGCCTCCGTGGTTACTGAGCTGGAAGCCTCCATAACCCATGGAATAACATTTTCAGAGTTGACTGACCATAAATGCTTTGAAGGGACTAACTTCCCACTATTTGTTGATAATCTAATTTAGTAACTGATTTATGCATGCTGGTTTACCTGAACTAATTTGAAGTGGACGATCTCCTTTGTGGTATCATCCATGAAGGAGTAAGTCGAGTACTTTGCACTGGAACCTATAAAATAAAAGCATCGACATGAATACAGATGAACGTGAATCAACCATTGTCTTGTCAAAATTGAAAATCAACACTTTTGTCGATGCTTTTTATCGATGTTTTTAACTTTTTCTCACGTTTTTGTCCTTTTATTTTAAACTTGATGTTTTTTTCCAATGTTTATCACTTTTTGTTGACGTTTAACTACGTAACACTAACTTATTAACTTTAGTTTTAGAGTCATTTTTGGAATTTATGGTCAATAAACTTCATTTATAGGAAATTATACCTATTGTTTGAGATACAAGAGCAGAAATTAGGAATTATTTAGACTAAAATTAAAGGGATGGATGTTGATGGATAATCACAGACTGGAATATGTCAACTTTTACTCAATACTATTTCAAAAGCACTTACATTTTTTTCAAATGCTTTAAAATTGAATAAGACAAAATGAAAGTGGAGATTTGTACTTGCCGAAGACCGTTGTGTGGAATTAATCATGTTATTTTGGGTAATTACAATTGGGTAGTTAAAATGAACATTGAAAGTGGGTCAATTTGACCCGAGGACAACATGAGGGTTAATATCAATTTGTTCATGCTTTTCAAGCACACATTTCTCTCTATGCTGACCAGGGCCGTC
The DNA here is from genome assembly GCF_008692095.1 of Etheostoma spectabile. Classification (NCBI taxonomy): domain Eukaryota; kingdom Metazoa; phylum Chordata; class Actinopteri; order Perciformes; family Percidae; genus Etheostoma; species Etheostoma spectabile. The sequence goes on along the minus strand of NC_045743.1, from coordinate 18,852,109 downwards.
GCTCCGAGCATCTCTAGCCAAGGCAACCTTTTCTTCTGTGTCAGTGAGTTGTTTCAGGCGTTCAATGACGCAGCCCTGCTGACTTTGGTACACATGGTTGATGACTGGGATGAGATACTTAGATTGTACAGCGTAGAGTTTTGCCAGGGACTTTGAGGTTTAAAAGAAATGCCCAGTCTCTTAGATTGGTATAGGTGGCTCTGGTTAATAATATGGCGGCAGGGGTGAGTATATTGTTTCGGCCCATCTTCCTCTGGTCTGGGCAGCATTGCCGTAACAACCTGTGTCCTTGCAGCCAGGTCCCTACAACGTTCTGCTGAACCCTGCTGCGTGTGCTACGCAACACATTCAAACTCCCATCTTGTAAAATACGGACATTTGGTCAGGTATATAACACACCCTGGGTCTTGGGCTTACGGTTCCGTGACACACAGGAACGAGACGGTTGGGTTTAGGAAAAGGTTGTGGGTGGGCTTACGGTTCCGTGACACATGGCAACAATAACGGGACGGTTAAGGACACACACAGGACACGAACCCCACTCTCCTGGGTGAAAGTCCTGTGTTTGACCCATTTGATCCAACCACCTCCCCCAACCAACCTCCCTATGGAGAATTTCCCCCTGACAACACCTATCCAACACCATCTGACTCATCCATAATTACCTGAGCAGTCTGTTGATCACCAGCTTAAAATGTGGAAGACATAAATAATTGATGGTGGAGTGGTATGACAGAACACAGTTATTGTGCTATGCCAACGTAATAGATCTTGATGTCCAACACACACAACAGGGTTGGGGGGTGTTTGGCTCGAGGTCATGGGGCAAAGGACCCTAGGGTAAAATTACTCCAAACCAACACTTTAATACACATGCACACAAACATACATTTAACTATCTCCAATATCCATAATGTTATAAATAATTCTAGAATGATGCTAGAAAATTGCGTGAAAATGTGTTGCTTTAAAAGTTTTTACACACGATGAAACTGAACCCATTCAGTTATATAACAGAGAGCAGTAAGTTGATGTAGTAGCCAAATCAAGTTAGTAGTCATTACTAAAAATCAATAGTCAACATAAATTATTTTTAAGACAGTTATGGACGTCCAGTCCTTGTAGAACACTTTTTCGCCGCCCAAAGGCCAACATCGATATTGAAATCAATCAATATCAATAAATAAGGTCTCTGTTGTATTACTGTGTTGCAAAGTGGTATGTAATCAATGACCAACCAATACCATGTGGCACAAAAAAAGCTGTATTACGTTCACCGAGTATAACTCTCCTCCAAGAATTGTGGGTCAAAAATCTGGATAAGAACCGAGTCCTGGGTTTGGTGTATCGTTACAGCCCTTGATTGATATCAAAAGAAATACCCATGATGAAATGCATTACAGACACAATTATAAGAAAGAAAGAAATGAGGAGATTGTACACTTTGTTGACATATGGAAGAAATATATGCAATTGAACGACCACTTTGTGTGTGTCAGCCAGAAAGAAAGATATGAGGTAAGGAGCCTTGCGGAGGGGTACAAAGAGGGAAGATATGGGATTAGAGGTTGTGGAACAGTTAAACTGCTTGGCTTTGGTTTCAAATCTCGCCTGAACACCTGCGTCTGGAAGCAGCTGGGGAAATTGTTGGCCTGGAGTCCAAAACCTGGCTCTTACTTGGCTTTGCTTTCCAATCTGCTCCTATCTTGCTGGAAAGTCCTTTTCAGCTGGTGGAAAATGAGAAAGGTCCTAGAGCCACACAAGCCTCAATAAATGCTCTCAAATGTCCTCGCATGCAGAGTGGGGGATGTCTCAATTAAGCACTTGTGGCACACTAGATGCCTCATGTAGTGTGTGAGACAGTTACACTAATACTTTGGTCAGGACCTAGTACCACAAACAAAAGACATAGGTCTTTATAAGGTAATTGGAATACAAGCCCCTTAATACAAAAAGTTTGTGTAAATTCGGTGTTCAGTTTCAATTTGGTGTATTATTGCCGTTGGGCAGAAACCTTGTATTTCCATATTTTGTTATTTAATTATATTTGTTGTCACCCTTGACATTTGTCTATAGGCTTTACAAATATTTAACCCTCATGTTGTCCTCGGGGCGATATGGCCCGTTTTCCTATATCAATGTTCTTTTTCACTACCCAAAATAACATGATTGATTCCACACAACGCTCTTTGCCAAGTACACATCTCTACTTTCATTCATTTTGGGGCGTCTTATTCAATTTTATAGCATTTGAAAACAAATTGAAGTGGTTTTGAAATAGTATTGATTAAAAGTTTACATATTCCTGTCTGTGATTATCATCAACATCCATTCCTTTAATTTTTTAATTTTTTGAAATAATTCCTAATTTCTGTTTTTTCTTACTCAAACATCAGGTATAATTTCCTGTAAATGAGGTTTATTGACCATAAATTCCAAAAATAACTGTAAAACTAAAGTTAATAAGTTAAATTGAAAAAAGCATCAAAAGTGTTGAAAAAAAAAGACAAAAACGTAAGAAAAAGTTAAAAACATTGAAAAAAAATGTTGATTTTCAATTTTGACAGGAAGACAACACGAGGGTTAAATAGTGCCGAGGCCGAAGGTAAATACCTCAAGATAATGTTGTCAAATTAAACTTTTTTCTTTTCCTTTAAAGACACGGTTGACATAGATCTATGGAATAATTTGCTCCCATAGTGTTCCCTACGTCAGCCTATTATTTATTTCCTTCTCATCCAGCAACAGGTCGTATTTACAGATGTCTTCTGTCTGTCGGGACAGATAAAAAGTGGGCAAAACCAACATTTAAATCCAATGTTTCCCCAGACTGGACCCGACACTGCCATCGCCCGTGTAGCACAGTGATTCCCGAAGTGGGGGTCGGGACCCACAGGGGGGGTCGCGAGCCAGAGAGGGGGGGGTCGCAAGTTGATTTTCAGAAATAAAATAACATTTTTAAAACGATTAGAAATAGCATATGTTAGCCATGATTTTAACACAAGATCAAACTGTTATTGTGTTATTTTGTGTGGTATTTTGTGTTGTCAATGTGCTCGTGTTTGGATACGCCTGTAGTGCGTGCGTGGTTGCGCGCAATGTTTATATCCGTTTATAATGGGGGGGGTCGCAAATCACTTGCACCGTTCCTTTGGGGTTCGTGGGCTCAAAGTTTTGGGAACCCCTGGTCTAGCAGACTCAATGTACAACGTGTAGAATAGCAGAGCGGTGGAGCACAGTCTCTGGAAATGTTAAGCTTTCATTCTAGGCAGAAAGCACACATCTGTCAGTTCAGTGGATCTATCTTTGCCTCTATGTTTGCTCCCTGGAGTTACTTTGCGTCTGTTAGAGTCCACTTTGTCTTTCAGTTGACTTTGTACGCAACGGTTCCGCCTCGAGAATTTGCTTCGTGTTCAGAATTGAGCACCTTGTAGGTCAGCCAGGAATATATGCGCAAGAGGTACACCTAACGTAAACATCATCCTGTCGAGTATACAATAAATTACTTCTACTCCAGGAGAGAGGCTGTGTTACATTGTACTGTATGTACTTTAAATTTGCATGCGGGCCAACAAAGGGGTGAGAAAATGACATTTCAGTCCTTCCCACTCTAGCCCTCCTCCGTGGTTAACCATCAATCAATTATGCTATTTGCTGGGTAGAGGAGAACCAGGGCCGGGGGGGGGTAGGGATTTCCATCAAACCCCCTCACAAATTGGTCTCCGGCGAGTGACTGGGATTAAGTTCCCGGTCCCAAACAGTTGCAGCCAGTAGTGACTGGCTTGCTTGGGTTGGACAGATGGGATAACTGGGCGGGTCATCGGAAGCAGGACCAGCTCAGTCTGTTGCTGCTCAAGCCATCTGGAAAAGTGGAACGGGATTCCAAAGCCTGACGATGAGGTGAAGAAAAGTGCTTTCCCCTCTGGGCCTGCCGAGTCTAGCGGTGATTTGTACCAGAGCAAATAGGCGCTCGGTGAGAGGAGCTGCTCTTTCTCTCCAAGCAGGCGTCCTGAGACTCCTTCAGCGTTTGCCATTCCTCCTCATCTCTTTCGTCCCTCTGCACCATCCATCCCGTTTTTATTTCTCCTTTCTATCTGGCTGCATCTTGCTTCCTCCTGAAGGATTTTTCTCCTGTGAAATAAATTATTATGATTTTTAAACACTTTGGATAAAGCATAAATCTTACCTTTGTGAGCCTTGTCCAAGTAAGTTTTCTTGTGTGGTGTTTTCTCCGCCACATCGTGGTGCACCTCGCCGTAAAGGACTCATGTAACTGCCTCCTGGTCTACCAGAGTCACCTAAGAGTATGGAGGAACAAAGGGTGCCTTCAATCCAAAAATGGGCTTCTATGGTTTGCTATAAACGGTTTGCAAGATTACGTGTTAACACTAAAAACTGGGGAAAGCCCTTTGGAAGGTTCATAGGATGCCATTTATTGGGGAAAGACGTATGCCATGTGCTTATCATACATATGTTTATTTGATTTACAATTTGTTATTTTATTGTATAAAGTATATTTGATCTTGTCTTAAATTTAGTAGAGGGAGGTGGTGATGTCGACTGGAGGGGAGGGGGGGTTCAGATGGGGAGGTGATGTGTACATGTTGTGAGTTGTATGTTTTGTATTAAAAAATAAAATGTTAACCATAAAAGAGAGGCAGCCCCTTTTTTGGCAAATATAAGGCGGTTGACCATCCCCCCCCCCAGCCACCGTCAGATTTCCTATGGCGGGTATGCTTCTGTGAACACTTATTGACACAATGAGGGGCTGGCGCTCTAAAACAATTTCTTCTCATGACAAATGATGAAAATGTGCGGAACTCATTTCATCCAAATAGTAGATGTGTTATAGTTGTGTTTTGATACGCGCTATGGTATCTCATATTTTAGGGTGTGAAATCTGAATCTGTTTTATTATGTAACTATGTGGCTTGAATTACAGTCCTCTCTGGGGCTTTGATATAGGTGCATTAGATTTTAGTGTTCATTCATCCCATGTATATTGATCCCATACTATGATGACATAATGAGAATAATTTCAGATTTTTAAACCCCTGCTTACTCATACTCCCCGTAAAAATGAACGGCCTATTTTTAAAGGATCACTTTTTTTAAACTATCAACAGCATAAACAAGTTCAGGCATGTGACTGACAAAGGACAAAAAAAAAAAGCAGGACCAAATTGGATGAATTTCTTTGGGAACAAAATGTACTGTACTTGTTTTGGCCTGATGCTGAACATTCAAAGGCTTTTTCATGGTTAGAAGCGCTTTAAGAGTCCAATAACCCTATTCAGATGCAATAGTCCAGCAGAGCTTCAGCCTGTTGCGGTTGTCTTCAGCTGTTTGGGGGCCATAATGCGAGAGCTCTGGGCTCCTATCAGCCTCCCTTTGTCCCGTCACACACAGAGGCTCCTGTTGATGACTTATTTTGGAAACCAGAAGCACGGGCCTCTCAGCACTCAGGACAAGATGGCGAGTGACGGGGTCTGGTTGGCTGGGGCCTAAGTGTGTGAAAACCGGGAGCCTGATAACAGTCATTTCTTGGATGTGTTCCCAAAAACTGTTATTGTGACAGTTTGTTTTTTGTCTCCTTTTATTTTGTTGTGTTTTGTTTCTCTGGGTGGAACATGTTGTCATGCTCAGCAGGGGGATTTCCGATGATAAAGCAGGAGACTAGGTTTACTATTTAGTGCGGCCAATCACAGCGCTTCCTTTTATAAAGTTGTTACTGTTGATGATGTGCTATTGTGTTCCTGTATTAGTATCACTTGGCTGCATGCAGATTGAGGTATTGCTTGTTGCCATTGTCGCTGAAAGGATGCTTGCGTGTGGCATTATGGGAAATGCTAATGTGGGTCCTAGCTGTGTACATAACTAACTAATGCAACGCAACTGTAGTATGCAAATATAATATGCAAATGAAATGTATTTGCATGTGTGTGTGTGTGTGTGTGTCATTAATTGACATGAGAGAGATAAAAGAGAAATCAAGACCCCCTAAAAACCTACATCTGTGTAATTTGTAATTTCAAAGTTGTATTTTTTGTCTTTGACTAGTAGCAGATGTTTTTTGGAATTGGTTAAAATAATATCCAAGAAGTTTATTAAGGAGCTCATCATTTAGGTCAATACAATGTAAGCTACTAAGCATATTTCATATTGCTAATCAAACATGATGTGGCCCATTAGCGGCTATGTTGAAGCTGCTTTTTATCATTTGGCATGTGGTTGATTGGAATGAGAACAGATCACGGCATTCACTGTAGACGGTAACGTAAGATAAAGAAATACAAACTAATTATCCATGTCTTGCCAACGATGTGAAGCTGAGTTTAGATTTAATTCTTTTAAATCTGCCCGAATCCCTCCAAAGACTTCTCTGCCACATAATACTTTCATGATGTAAGACCGGCAATCCTGGCAAAGGCTTTATTTTAATCAGAAAATTCGGACTCGGTCTAATTAAGTTGGAGCAGGAACAGAGGTTTGTGTAACTAAACTGCCGTGAAACACTGCCAGTCGCAGTGCTGTGATCCTAATAGTTCATCACTGTAGCTTGGAAGTATTACAAGAGATCTTATCGTTTTAGTAAGACAAGCTCCTAATTGGGTCTATTAGTGAAACTTTGAGATTTACTCAAATTAAAGTGCACCTTGGTCCCAACGTTGGCTTGTCTCACTCACAAGGCCAAACAGGGACATTTGTTTTTCTGCGATGATTGAAAGCAGCTTTGCTGTTATTGTGAGTTACACTTTTCTAATATGACAAAGACTAATGACTTATAATTTCAATTTAACTGTCAATGGCCTGGGTTTTTAAAGAACTGGTTCTAATTTGTAAAATGTCTTATTAAAATACTCTATTAACTCTTTCAGTGCAGATTGGAAGAGATAAAGTGATCGTTCCTCCTGTCCATTTGATAAAACAATCCCCTTTTAATGTGACTGCACTGGAAAAGCTGATTTTTATGTTCCGTGTCCAAGTGGCTGCAATGATCTGTGTTAAAAATGATAAACAGAAACTTTGTTATCTGCACATGTTAGATGGGGTATATGTGCAATACCAAAAGGAGGACCCAAAATTACAATACAAGAGGACACCAGGGTTACGTCCCAGGTCGTTAAATTGCATTTACATTTCCTTCACTTGCTGCTCTTTCTCGTGTTTTATGCTGCGTTCCAGTCAACCTGTAACTTGTGTTTTCACAACCTTCTACCCGTGAAAGTGCCCTGGAACGGCAGTCAAACCCGTAACTTACTACTCGTGAACTCGTACCAGATCGTTGTACTCCCAGTTACACACACATAAACAACAATGGCGACCCCTGTTGATGCTGTACAGACGCCGGTGATTAACAGAGAGAAATGGAAATAAATAGACATAAATAGGCAATGTAACGTAATTCCACACATTCAAAACAATACACATACGATGTGTATCTTATGTTTATTAAATGAAGCCCAAAATATGTCAGCGACTAGAAATAGCTAGTTTCAGCTAATGCTAGCTAACGTCAATGGTAACGAGCCGCTAATTAGAAGGGGTTGTTGTGACTTTGTCTGGAACGCTACCAAGTCGTGACTTGAAGTCGTAACTTACGGGCTTAAAACTGTGTCTGGAACGCAGCATTAGTCCGGGGGGGGGGCAGAGTACCCAGGGCGCATTTGTGAGGAGGACCCAAACATACGCTAGAATAAATAGCTCCGGTGAGTAACAGTGAGAAATGGAAACAGACATAAATAGGCAACGTGAAGTAATTCCATTGTAATCATTGTAATCAAAACAGTACACAAACAATGTGTACAACTACAGGTTATGTTCATTAAATGAAGTCCAAAATATGTTGCTGACTAGAAATTGCTAGCCCAAACATACGCTAGAATGAATAGTTTCAATTTAGCATAGATTTATCACTTCAGGAAAGGTTTCTACACACAGACTGGAGTATGTTTGCTTCTCAAGCCACCAGTGGCTCTCACACGGACATTGACTGCTACACCTCCTCTGTACTGGATTATATTAACACCACCATAGACAATGTTACAACCCAGAATCAGATCACCACATACCCAAATTAGAAGCCATGGATGAACAGGAAAGTGCAACTCCTATTGAAGACACGCAATACTGCCTTCAGATCAGTAGATGCACAGGCCTATAGCACATCCAGAGCAAATCTGAAAAGGGGCATCAAAGAGGCCAAGCACTGCTACAAGCTTAAGATAGAGGGACACTTTTCCAACGCTGACCCTCAACGCATGTGGCAGGGCATTCAGGCCCTCAGTGAATATAAAACCACTCAATCCACCCCCACAGCCACTGAGGTCAACTTCCTGAACGAGCTGAATGACTTTTATGCTCGCTTTGAAAGAGAAAACAGAGAAACTGCCACCAAGCTCAAACCCTCAGCCGACCACCCGCCAATCACACTCTCCTCCACAGATGTCTGCAAGGCACTGAGCAGGATCAGCACGCACAAGGCTGCTGGACCAGATAACATCCCTGGACGCGTACTCAGGGCATGTGCGTAGCGGCTTGCTGGGGTTTTTACAGACATTTTCAACCTGTCTCTTGCCCAAGCGGCTGTACCAACATGCTTTAAATGCACTTCCATTGTGCCAGTGCCAAAACACTCCAGCCCGAAGTGCCTTAACGACTACCGCCCTGTAGCACTCACACCCATCGTAATGAAGTGCTTTGAGCGGCTGGTCCTGGCACACCTAAAAGACTCGCTACCATCCACATTGGACTCACACCAGTTTGCCTACCGTAGCAATAGGAGCACAGAGGATGCAGTTTCCATGGCACTGCACTCTGTGCTTACACATCTGGACAATAAGAATACTTATGCACAAATGCAGTTTGTTGACTTCAGCTCCGCATTTAACACTGTCATCACGGCAAAGTTAATAGCCAAACTTGGAGACTTGGGCATCAACACCTCCACGTGCAACTGGATTATGGACTTTTTGACCAACAGACCCCAGAATGTTCGATCAGGCTTCAACTGCTCCACGTCCATCACACTCAACACTGGTGTACCACAGG
>NC_045743.1:18842953-18843048 GCF_008692095.1 Etheostoma spectabile | reverse complement strand
TGCTAAGCCCGTTTCTCTACTCCCTCTTCACCTCCAACTGCAAGCCTGTGTACGAATCTAATCCTATCATCAAGTTTGCGGACGACACTACGGTG
>NC_045743.1:18842818-18842943 GCF_008692095.1 Etheostoma spectabile | reverse complement strand
TCAGCAACAACGATGAGACTGCCTATAGGGGGGAGATCCAGCACCTGTCCACATGGTGCACTGAAAATAACCAGCTCCTCAACACAACCAAAACAAAGGAGCTCATCGTGGACTTCAGAAAAGAG
>NC_045743.1:18842679-18842808 GCF_008692095.1 Etheostoma spectabile | reverse complement strand
CGCACGACACCATCCACATCAATGGAATGGCTGTTGAGCGTATCTCCAGTTTCAAATTTCTGGGGATCCATATCTCGGCGGACATGTCCTGGTCAACCAACACCTCCTGCCTGGTCAAGAAGGCTCACC
>NC_045743.1:18839558-18842655 GCF_008692095.1 Etheostoma spectabile | reverse complement strand
TGAGGAAGAATCAGCTTTCCTCGACTATCCTGGTGAACTTCTATCGCTGTGCAATAGAGGGGTATGGGCGCTGTTCTGTGGCAGAGCACAAGGCACTGCAGCAGGTGGTGAAAACCGCCCAGCGCATCCCTGGGACTCCACTACCCGCCATCGAGCACATCCAGAGAAAACGCTGTCTGCATCGAGCTTGCAGCATCCGTAAGGACTCCTCTCACCCAGCCCACAGACTGTTTTCTCTCCTGCCCTCCGGCAGGCGTTTCAGGTGCCTCCGGACCAGGACCAGCAGACTAAAGAACAGTTTTTTCCCCAGAGCTGTCTCCTCACTGATCCCACTCCCCTCACATAAAAAATGTGTTACAACTCTATAGAAAGAGCAGCTAAAGTGCTGTTATAGTCATTCCCCGGCTGCAATGAGGGTGCAGAGACTCAGAGAGCGCAGATGCGGCAGACACGTAAACACTGACCAATCAGAGCAGGGGGGGGGGGGCTTAAAGAGACAGACACTAAACACTATAACGTAGCGTTTCAGACACATGGTTAATACCGGTGTATTTAGACAGACAGTAAGACAGTACTCAACATTAAGAACGTGATTAAAGCAGTAATATATATATTTTAAAAAATTAGGATGGAGTGGAGTATTGGCGTCCTCCCTCTGTGTGTGTTGCAATCCAAGCTGCTCTGTTCTTTGTTTTGGTAGCAGGTCAGGCCGCACGTGCATGTGAGTGCCTTTGTCTGTTGGTGCCAGAAGCCAAGAGCCGGGAAAAAGTGCTGGTACTATACGAGTTGAAGAACGGTCTGTGAGAGTGTTGAAGAGGCAATCTCAGCCCACTTTATTCAGTATTTCGAGTACAGCCCCCTTTAAAGCATGTACAAATGTTATAGTAGAAACCCATCATCAAAATGTGAACCGTAAAATGAGCATAGTATGGGACCTTTAAGAAGAAGGGAACGAAATCTACAATCTTCCTTCTAACTAAAAGTGAATTCCACAGTTCCAGTGAGGCTAATATAGGGCTTCCACAGGAGAATCCAATCCCTCCCTGGACAGCCTTGCAGAGCCACGGCTGAGTGATACTTCCATGCAGGTTTGTTGCCAGAAACAAAAGAACAGCCGTGTTGTGTCAAAATCTGTTTCCCCATTGATTGTGATTTACCTTGACAAAAACCTACAAACCCCTACAAATGAATGAACTTTGCCTAACCTTGACAGAACCAAAGACCTAACCCCAGAGCTATAGGAAACATATGGGGAAACACTATTCGAAGGGGGAACTGGCTTCGACACGAGACCGGCAATAAAGCCTTACACCAGCTATAGCTGACCTGTTGAATGCATTTTTGCACAGAAGGAAGGAAGGAAGGAAGTTGGGACCATTCAGGGTTTTTTACAACCATATTGACAATGGTCATAAGAAAGGTGAACGGGAAGCCAATTAATGTTATGAGCTTAGAACAATATACTATACTTTGCTATTACTGTAAACAGTATTTTTAGTCACCTTAGTAGTGCAGACATTTGGTGTCCCAGTTCAGACCAAAGATAAGAAATTGAAACTTGAAACTACTTGCAATGTGCTGGTCTTTCTGAAACCTGCCCGTTTACACCAATGCAGAAGACGAGACCGTAATAGACTAGAATTATAACTACAAAGCTTAGTAATGCTGTACTAGAGTGCCAACACATTCCCACTCCCAGCATGTCATAAAGAGACGCTTGGTCAGGTGTCTTTGGTACCGATGCAAAACGTCTCCTTTCAGCCAAACGCAGTCCTTTGGCGTCGTATTTAGATGCGCTATGTCGGGACTCTTGGTGTCAAATTTTGACGCTCTGAATCAGGACTCCGGCCTCACTTTTTGACACTGGGTGGAGACGTGCCTTTAACAGAGATGCAGTACAAGAACGGGACAGTTAGTTAGGTTTAGGAAAAGATTTTGGGTGGGTTTCCGAAATGTCCGTTTCAGTGACACGTGGGAAATTTTGGTGCCTGGACTTAACTGTCTTCACTTCAAGACACTGCTCAACACAACCACCAACTGCGGGGGGGGGGGGGGGGGGGGGGGGGGGGGGGGGGGGGGGTACAATTTGTCCCCATTGGGGATAACAATAATTTAGCAGAATCAGGTTTACATAGACCAGAAAGGGGGAAATCCCATGCTTCAACCCACAGCAAATCTCACCCTGGCTACACCATTCAAGACTATGTATCGCACACATAGCAACAATTATCTGTACTTCCATTCTATAGTCTGGTTTTTACAGGCTTTTTTAAAGCTGGTTATCATTTGTAGCGTCTTAAAAAATTACATAGATATAGTAGGCTAAGATAAGGCAATTCTAGTAGTGATGGAAGTAAAGCTTTTTTTCTCTGATTCACTGTTCTGTTCTAACGCTGCTCCCTCTCTTCATTCATTGTCTAGCTTGCTTGACCACTGCTGCTCTCTCTCCATCTATCTTTTCCTCAAGATTCTGAGTCGCAGGTGACACAATCTGCTGAGTCGAGCTGAGACAGGACGGATCACACCGCTGCAACTTTTCCCTACAATGTAAAGATCTTGGGCGGGGTTAGGAAATGTACATTTTAATGAACGCAAGAATGGGACACAAATCCTGGTCTAAAATGGTTTCGTCTTGTTGAGTATCTTTGGTCTGAACTAGGTCTAAAACAGTCAAAAATATTGGTAAACATGAACAACAGGCCCTCATACTCTGCTTCTGACTGGCTAGTAGTCCTTACCTAGGCACTTGTCAGGGACATCATACTCGTTCTGATGCTAGTAGTCCGTACCTAGGTACTGTCAGGGCCCTCATACTCTGCTTGACTGGCTAGGAGTCCTTACTAGGTACTGTCAGGGCCCTCAACTCTGCTTCTGACTGGCTAGTAGTCCTTACCTAGGTACGTCAGGGCCTCATACTCTGCTTCTGACTGGCTAGTGTCCTTACCTAGGTACTGTCAGGGCCCTCATACTCTGCTTCTGACTGGCTAGTAGTCGCTGACCTAGTACTGTCAGGACCCTCATACTCTGCTTCTGACTGGCTAGTAGTCGATACCTAGCTACTGAGCATGTGCGACCCCCAACAAAGATGGAACAGAAG
>NC_045743.1:18837459-18839548 GCF_008692095.1 Etheostoma spectabile | reverse complement strand
CACTCTGTAGCAAAAACAGAGAGCTCAACACACAACAGCAATGTGCATTACAACAAAAATATGGTGTTTTTGGAAAATTGAACCAATATATTCAAGTACAACCTCTAAATACAATTATGAACTTAAAAATGAGCACACTATGAGCACTTTAAGTACAATATGGGAATGACAACATTAAGGTAAGTGTATTTCATAAACTGAGCCCAATATCCTGCTAAGATAATACTGTCTTTGTGATATAAAAGAGTCAAACTTTCATTAGATGCTACACAGCTACAGTATGCATTCTTTATATTTGTTTCTCCTTGTATTTCTGGAAGACATAATGTAACTTTACAGTGCAGGAGTCAAAAAACAGTTTCAGTAAAGTGCAAAAAGTCTATAAAGTGCAACATGTCTATCATGTCAGTGCTTTACTAAACAGTTCTCTGGAGACTGTTAAATGATATCCATTCACTTAAGTCTAGCGTCACTGAAATTCTCAACCGAAGCACTTTTAATGGAATACTTTTGATATCTAGCGTGAAGTCACCCAGCTGCTCGTGTCATCACTACAACCAGCCTGGATGAGGCTTTAATCAACCAATGTTCCACTCCTCATTCCGATACGTTCATCTGCCAGAGAAAAGTCAGACCAATTGCTATGTGACTCTTCGGAGACTTGTTAATTTTGTTTCGACGGAAAAGGAACCAGGTTGTTGTCAAGACATTTCAGCTTCTGCAAAAGTAATTCAAACACAGGGGTTACACAAGGGGGGCGGCAGATATCCTCCAGCAACCGTTGACAAAATACATAGTGGAAAAGGAAATACACATTGTAATGCCAGATTAATGGCTTATGATTAGCTAGTCAATTATCAACACAAACAGCCAGAGACTCCTGAATGGGAGTTGGTGCCACCGTGGCCTCCTGTTTACGGGGGGGGGGGGGGCTGCTTCCTCTGCTTCTATAGCAACCAGTAAGCAAAGCTATCTCTCGTTTCAGAGCTCCATTGTTTTCTTCCCTTTTTAATCGAGAGACCTTGTGTGCCCCGCTCAATATGTTTTAAAATAACACGTCCAATGCCAGGCGAATTATGAAGCCGTTATTTGTCTTCCCTGTCTGCATTGCTAAAGTTACACTGCAAACCACACAAACAGCGGATTTCAAATACCATCATACATGTGTGTATTCAGTTACTATGCATCGGACCATTCCCCTTCCTTAATTGAATCATATGTCGTGATCTCAGATACGTTGGTGCCTTTAGCTGTCTCAGTGCTGAAATAATTATTATAATCATTCTGTTTCTCTGCTCAGCTGCTGGAAGGACAGTGCGAATGGAAACCACCTGTGTTTGTCTGACATTCCTTCTGCTCAACGACGCACTGTGCGCTTGCTTCGTGACCGGATTGCCTCGCGCCGTGAGAGATTATTTCGTCTGTTTCTGAAATTATGAAACTGTTGAACAGCCGCTCACACTGCTCGTTTCCCGGTGATGTAAGCATCTCCCTCGTCTCCGCTCATCAGGAATCCGACGGCTTCCTGCCGCGTAACAGGGCGAGAGAAGATCTGTTGCACATATGTACGCTGTGGACATGTAACTTGCGTCGTCTACATCTAATTAGCAAGGAAGTTATTTTTTTTTTTAAATGACTGATTGGTTATTTTTAGCTGTCACAAGTGATAGACTCCAATGTCTTTTTTTTTTTTTTTTTTTTTGCCCTATGAGCTGAGAAGGATCTAAAAGCTGGATGTGATCATCCAAGTGGGAAAAAATGAATAAAATTGAAAGCAAATGAAAAAAAATAAAAATAACTGAATCAATACACTGACGGGGAGAATATCAGCACTAAGCTAAGATTTATAACATGCATGTCCTGTCCCTCATGGTGTCCTCATGTCAAATTGACCTGTTTTCCTATATCAATGTTCTTTTTAACTCCCCAAAATAACATGATTGATTCCACACAACGTTCTTTGGCAAGTTCAAATCTCTACTTTCATTAATTTCGGGGCGTCTTATTAAATTTTATAGCATTTGATTAAAAAATTGAAGTGTTTTTGAAATAGTATTGCGTAAAAGTTGACATATTCCAGTCTGTGATT
>NC_045743.1:18837210-18837449 GCF_008692095.1 Etheostoma spectabile | reverse complement strand
ATCCATTCCTTTCATTTTAGTCTAAATAATTCCTAATTTCTGCTTTTGTAACTCAAACATTAGGTATATTTTCCTAAAAATGAGCTTTATTGACCAAAAATTCAAAAAATAAGTGTAAACTAAAGTTAATAAGTTAGTTACATAGTGTTAAACGTAAAAAAAAGTGACAAACAAGGAAAAAGGTGTTGAAAAAGGCACAAAAACGTAAAAAAAAGTTAAAAACATTGATAAAAAGCGTC
>NC_045743.1:18831619-18837200 GCF_008692095.1 Etheostoma spectabile | reverse complement strand
TTGATTTTCAATTTTGACGGGAAGACAACCCCAGGGTTAAAAACCCGGTCTGTTGGATTCCAAATCTTAGAGTGCTGTGCAACTAAGAGACCTTGCTCCGATGACGTCGGGGGCCTAAGGAAATTACAAAGGATCAACAATTCGCTGATATAAGGTAGTGCCGTGTTGTGTAAAGCCTGTTAGGTAATGAGAAGGACTCAAAGTTCACTGTTGACATTGATTGGAGGCCAGAGCAGTGAAGCGTAATCTCACTGTGGAAAGTTGGAGTTGAGCTACAACTTTTTTCATTTTAGAAAAGAATACAGATTTTCAGCAGTTAAGAGAAAGAAAAAAACATGGATTTTTAGGCAGTAGGTGTATTGTTTGGCCACACTAAGCGCAGTAAATAAAGAGTAGCATACTAACGAAGCGGCTGCCAGTATATTACTGTAAATTACAGTGAAAAGTTTTACAGGGGGACCGGCCGATCCTGCTTTTGATTTTTATAAGTGAAATCGAAAGCTCTTTTCAATTGATTTGGGTTAGGGTTAGGAATGTTACACTGGGATCAATGCAACATTCCAGTTCTAGGAAACGTGTAGAAATGTTTATTCCAACACGGTTTTGAAACTTCTGATTAGGAATCTTGAAAGTAATTTTATTTAAAAATACATTTTAAATACTTAAAAAAAAATTGAGTCTAATTCACAGACTTACAGCAGGTCTGCTCAACACATTCTCACTCCCATCTAGTAAAATACGGACGCTTGGTCGTCTCCGTTAGCGTCATATAACACGTCGTCTTGGTCAAGGCATTAACCTCTCAGTACATGTGCACCTGCTCTGCCACTGACCCAACCCGGCCACAAGATTGCAAACATTTTAAATTTTACATGCTACAAGTCACTGTAATGGAATTCAATTTTCACAATACCATCAATGTCAACAAGAACTGACCATTATAAACTTTATAAAAGTAGAATTTATGGCAGAGCTGTTTTGAAATGCAATAGATTGTATTACCCCAAGTGAAGGAGTTTAAGTACCTTGGGGTCTTGTTCGCGAGTGAGGGGACCATGGAGCGTGAGATTGGTCGGAGAATTGGAGCAGCCGGTGCGGCATTACATTCTGTTTATCGCACCGTTGTGACGAAAAGAGAGCTGAGCCAGAAGGCAAAGCTCTCGATCTACCGGGCAAGTTTCGTTCCTACCCTCACCTATGGTCACGAAGGCTGGGTCATGACCGAAAGAACGAGATCCAGGGTACAAGCGGCCGAAATGGGTTTCCTCAGGAGGGTGGCTGTCGTCTCCCTTAGAGGTAGGGTGAGAAGCTCAGTTCCAGCTCCTTCACGTCGAAAGGAGCCAGTTGAGGTGGTTCGGGCATCTGGTAAGGATGCTCTTGGGGGGGGGGGGGTCCCTAGGGAGGTGGTCCAGGCACGTCCAGCTGGGAGGAGGCCTCAGGGAAGACACCGGACAAGGTGGAGAGATTATATCTCCAACCTGGCCTGGGAACGCCTCGGAATCCCCCAGTCGGAGCTGGTTGATGTGGCTCGGGAAAAAGAAGTTTGGGGTCCCCTGCTGGAGCTGCTGCCCCCGCGACCCGATACCGGATAAGCGGTCGAAGATGGATGGATGGATGGATGTATAGATTGTTCAGATGCACCTGATGAAGTGGACACTGAGTGTATATCGCTTGCATACAAAGTGAACAGAAAGCTTTACAGAACATGTGGGCTGTTGTGAATGTGTGGGGAATGGCCTGGACCGCTGTTAGATTCCCAGAACTATTATGTCAGTCCGGCCCTGCAGCTATCACAGTGGGTGAAAGAACATGAACCTGGTTATTGCACGGCAGTAGTCTTTTCAGGAATAAGACAAGATGAAATAGAAGTTATGTGGAAATGACTTGAGTTAGATATTGAGTTATAAGTATTTGCATAACCCAGCGTTGTTCATATCACAGAGTTGAAAGAACCACCTTTGGTCCCTACACTAGTTGTGCCGGTCCCTTGCCTCTATAACTATCACTGTTTTTGTCTTTTTATACCAAGGTTCCAACTTGAAGCTGTGGTCTTGGTGCATCTAATAGCCCTTAAATGGCCTCCTCGAGTCCTCCACTTGCCTCCACCTTCCTGTTTTAGAGGGATGAGGCTTGCTTTCCTCTGAAGCGTCACAAGAATTCATCAGCTGCATGGGCGGGAGTTAGCAACTCCTTCAGCTGCATGCTATCCAGGGAGGCTGCTCTCATGTATCCTCGCCTATAGCTCCCGATGCTCCCTCCTTGATGCTCGCCCCTCGGGGCAGAAATAAGAGCTTTTAGCTGGCCCTCACAGAGGGGGGACAGAACAACTTCAGGGTCAGCCGAGGACAGAGCGGGCGAGGAGCTGTCAGATAAGAGTTAAGAGATGCAGGCTCTATCTGAGAGAATGTAAACTTGACCTGGCTGTAATTTGCTCAAGACCCCCTAAAAAATGTAATAATAAAAAACAAAAACAAAAAATAATTTTAGTGCAAACTTCTGTCTGTTTGTGACAGAGGACAAACAATTACAGGTCCAAAAGGCTTGAAACAGGTGTAATATCCTGTGTCGCTGTCTCCAATGCTGTGCAGCTGGGAGCCAGTCAAGGAAAGAGTTAACAGAAACGTAGTGTTGGTCAATCAGAGCGGGGGGTGTTCCAGACCCAGGGTCTCTGTCAGATCTGTCAGAGGGAGAGCAGGAGACGGTTGTGAAGTTTAACGTTGGTAGTCCCCAGAGAAGATGTCGGCCATTTCATGGAGCAGAGTAGAACCCAAACTGAAACGTAAGCATTTTGTCACATTGGTCGTCAGGGTTAGCTGACGTTGTTGTTCAGTAGCTAGCTCAGAGATGATTTTGAACCCCACTAAATAATCAATAAATAATCCCGTACACAAATCAATAGATCTAAATAACGTGACCAACTCACAAACTGCCGTGAGACCGGGTTGGACCACGGGTTGACCCAATATTGGCGAGATGAAAGTTTAAGCAGATACCACATTCATTCATGGATGGCTGCACGTTGTGATTACCGGTGGAAGGGGGGGGGGGAACATTGGTTTGTGCTAGGTAGGACAGTTATTTTCAGACCCATAAAGTCTGGAGCGCGGATCTGTGGAATAATCCACCACCTCAAAGGCCTCGCTACCTCCAGCTCTATAACAGCCTGTCTCCAACCTTAAAAATAGCTGGACACTGGAACTCTCATTATAATCATCCACCCCTGCAGTGGAAAACGTCTGACAGAAGGGGGGAGGGGGGGGTTGTTTATGAACGAGGCACATGTGCCCTGCCAATATCTTTTAGTGAATGATTTCTGTCTTTTACATTGCCAAGTAGCGATAAGTGCAGGATGTTGTGGAGCAAGGGGCAAACTAAAAAGTATTACAATCTTTAGTGGTGATGTGTGATTCTTTTGGTGACTTCTCTTCAATATTAGTTTTTTAAATTGGTAGTACATAGTAGTAGTAGTAGTGATAGTACATTTTGTTCAGTTGCAGCATTGGAGTAGCGAAGGTTAACCCTTAGAACTCTGCAAGAGAAATGCCTACACTGCTATTTTTGCTCATTGCGATGTCATTTCTCGGAGTATCTTAAAATACTTCATAACCCTAAAATCAGTACAACCTCATCCAAAAGGTAACTAACCATAATAAATAATGACTATACAAAAGAAATACTGATTTTTTTTTTAATCAAAGTTTACTAAATAAACACACAAAACATATTGTTCCAGAAGTCATTTGAACTCTGTACGTGTCTTTAGTTTTTGAGATGTGCTCATTTTTATGAGCAGAGTGTAAATGTGTCACCTGCGACAGAATGGTGTCATGCGGTTTTTACCATACCATACCATACCAACTTTATTTGTAAAGCACTTTACAACAACCAAAGTTGACCAAAGTGCTGTACAGAAAATAAACAAACATATTTATAATTATAACCATACAATTAAAACACAAAGTAGCAATAAGAACAAGTAAAAGAAGTCGACATCTTACTATGTGTCAAAAGCCAAAGAGAAAAGATGGGTTTTAAGAAGGGATTTAAAAACAGATAAGAAGGCCTGTTTTACATGCAAAGGCAGATCATTCCATAGTCTAGGGGCAGACACAGCAAGGCCGGTCCCCTCTGAGCTTACGCTTAGTTTCAGGCACAGTCAGAGCAGCTGATCCTCTGACCTGAGAGCGCGGACGGTTTATAAGGGTGTGTAGAAGCTCAAGCATGAAAATATAGGCTGGGCCAGACCATTTAGTGATTTAAAAGCAAACAACAGAATAATTTTACCGGACGTCACGTGACGTCATCGCGAGCCGACAATGCAACGACACGGAAGACCGAAGCCTTGGCTTTCTGAAAAAAGATGCAATGCTCCAGCTGGGTTTTTCTTTTAATTTGAGATTGATTTAAACAGAATCATGTGAACAACGATCTCCCGCGGCTGCCGGCAGAAGGTCCGTTCTCCGAGGGATAAAGATGTGCCAGACAGTCTTTCAGGCAGTATGTGCATGTGTGTGTGTGTGTGTGGTTGTGTGTGTGTCGTCGTTACTGGAATGACAGATCTCCCGTTGAAATCATGTCATTTCTCACTTCAAATAGCTCACAGTAGATCAGCCTTCACACTGAGCTCCTGGGAGCTGCTCTAATCGGCTCAACCTTCAAGGGTCAAAAACTAAAAGGGTGTGAGAGAGGTGGAACCCATACTGGGAGCTAGTGTGTGTAGACCGAGTTCTACTAAATTCACACCAGCTGTAGTGATGTCAGCAGGCAGTGTGTCGAATATTCCGGCTCAGAAGCTCCGGCCAGGCTTGTGTGTAAATCTGTGTATTCAGGTGCGTTTTTTTGTGAAGTCATCTCGAGCGAAGCGGCCAAACTCCGGGGTCCGCAGGGAAACTGGTGTTCCCGGGCCCTAACCTTTCTTCTTCCACTATCCCAGTTCAGCCATCATTTCTCTCACTGTCTTAGCCTCTCTCTTGCTCTGTTTGACTTGTTGTTCCTCCTGCAGGTTAAACGCTTTAGAGCCCGGCCGTGACCAAGGGTACACATTTGATCTTGTGCGTTCCCATGGTATCTGTGTGGAGGACGTGAACCTGGTTTATTTTTGCTTTGTCCGACCACGACACAGTGCTCTTTCAGGTTCCACTCCTCTCTCCTAACACTGACCCTAACACCGATTCGCTCCCTCCTCCTGAATATTATCTTTTTTTTGCCTTTGCCAAGCTTTTCCTGAACTTGCAAGGCAACTCGATTCTCGCGATATCACGATATCACGCGGGAATCACAAGGATCACACATCACACAAAAATCTATATTGTCAGGCTACAAGTAATGGCAGCAGGCCGAACCAATCAGCGTCCGGTGAGGAGCTACTGGCGGGGGGGGGCAAGTACCTTTTTACCCTCTGAAATTTGTGATTCGTGACCTTGGGCTACATCAATAAAACGTACTTGAAATCTTGTCATGTCAGTGATATTCTAAAATAGTGACAATTCAACATAGTTATTTAACTTGAAGCATGTCTGTTGGGTTTTTAACCCTGTGAAGGCTGCGTGGCGAGTATTAGCCGCTTCAGGGCTCCTATCAG
>NC_045743.1:18830499-18831609 GCF_008692095.1 Etheostoma spectabile | reverse complement strand
TCACCAGATGGAGTTCAACTTTTTACTTTGTAGAGGATTACAGGCAGTCACAAGCTGTGCATTGTTGCTTGTATGAATGAACGAATGAATGAATGAATGAATGAAGTTTCTGAAATAAATCCAAAAAAGAAGGTGCTTTAGCGTCACAGCTGATATGCCTATTATTATCTAGTAGAATAGTGTATTACTAATCTAACGAAACTAAAATACTGAAAGAGAATGTACAACTATCACAATGTGCAAATAAAATGAATATCCCAGCCTGCACAGCACCAGAAACGAGTCACACACTAGCTAGCAACATCTACGGCGTGCAGTGGAAAATTAGCAAGCTAGCAAAACACAACGGTTAACATTAGCATAACATTTAAGACAGAAACAACTTAGGGAAAGCTTAATCTACCGTTACAATAGCTAGATATAAGTACCAACTTACATCGTATCTGACGTCTGTACAGGCGACTGCCGTAATAAAAATGATTTCTGACGTTACTTACGTGACTGTAACTACACAGTCTCTGTGGCATTAGAAATTCACAACAATTTAAGTAAAAAGGCTGGATTTTCCAGTAAAAACAGAGGATATATACTACTAAAAATACACACTAAAAATACAAAATAATAAACAGCTTGACCCTCTGCTCTGGTTGTTGCGGTTATTCGCGCCATCTGTATCTAAAGAGGATAGGGTTTCATGGCGTGTTTTCATTAACAATACAGAAGCTCAGTAGATCCACCCATGCTGAGCTACACAGTGGGAGGCCTAGTTGAACTGTTTTGATTATTTTCTTGGTCTTTTTCACATTTTTATAGTTTAAATAGCAAATCCAGATACAGTACTTTTGGCCCTATCACGAGCTTTGTGTAGTGAAAGAAGCATGCGTGCGTAAAAGTGATAGGGGTGTGTTGTGTTTGACTCCCGCACTGGGAAACTGCTGAAATCACAAGGACAAATCTATTCAATTAATTTAGTCATAGGACAGGACCAGGAAATCATTTTGTAGACGGGATGTTGACATTACTAAAAACATTTGTTACTTTAACCTTGTGAATTGAGGTGCAGAGCAAATAGGTGTGTGCGTGTGTGTGTGTGTGTGTGTGTGTGTGTGT
>NC_045743.1:18817926-18830489 GCF_008692095.1 Etheostoma spectabile | reverse complement strand
GTGTGTGTGTGTGTGTGTGTGTGTGTGTGCGTGCAGGGTGAGAGGAACGCAAAGGTTGTGCACCAGTGTAATAGATGAAAAAAAGAAAATACCTCAGAGTATCGGGTTGCAGTAAATCTAATTAGAGGATTACTGTTGTGATAAGAATTGGAAAGCTTGTTTAGCTGTTCGTGTTCTAGTTCCACTTCAATTACACACTGGGTCCATCTTGATGTAATGCAATATAATTACCTTGTAATTATACATTTGAGGATGTTTAGTAATGTAATATGCCATTTTAAAACAGCAAGTTAGGGCCACAGTGTTAGAGGGAGCGGTGAGTCTGAGATGTAATCTGCTTCTCTGCTTTAAACTATTCTGCTGCTTATGTTACAACCAATGGAGAGTGGATTGGGGCTGGCTAGTAACTGGGATTAAATCAAACTGAAATTAAAATACAGTTTTTCTTAGGAATTAGTGTACATAATGTATCGTTATTTTGACTTTGCAATTATTTGGTTTAAGGTCCCATGACATGGTGCTTTGTGGATGCTTTTATATAGACCTTAGTGGTCCCCTAATACTGTATCTGAAGTCTCGTAATATAGAACCTTAGTGGTCCCCTAATACTGTATCTGAAGTCTCTTTTATATAGACTTAGTGGTCCCCTAATACTGTATCTGAAGTCTCTTTATATAGACCTTAGTGGTCCCCTAATACTGTATCTGAAGTCTCTTTAAATAGACCTTAGTGGTCCCAATACTGTATCTGAAGTCCTTTATATAGGCCTTAGTGTCCCTAATACTGGATCTGAAGTCTCTTTATATAGACCTTAGTGGTCCCCAATACTGTATCTGAAGTCTCTTTTATATAGACCTTAGTGGTCCCTAATCTGTATCTGAAGTCTCTTTATATAGACCTTAGTGGTCCCCTAATACTGTATCTGAAGTCTCTTTTATATAGACATTGACTGTCCCTGGTCTCCCTGGTCCTTACCCGAGACTCTACACCTGACTGTCCCTGGGCTCCCTGGTCCTTAAATGTTCAGAAAAGTCAAAAACAAACCTGATCCAGGACAAAATATGTTTTCCTCATCGCGTAATTAACAATGCATTTTAGGAATTTAATTTTAGGAGACAGGGCGGAACAGTTCCACTTCCCCTATTTTAATCAATACAGGTGCATATACAGGCCGCAGGCATCGTGTTAGATACATCCAAAAAACTGTTATATTACTAAAAACTACATATTATCCACATATGGAAAATATGATAAATACGTGATGTTTCTTTCCTTAAACAGAAAGTAGGGAGATCCTTTTGTTTTCATTCCTATTATCAATATGGCCATCACAGGGTTAAAAAGGCAAAACCAGGATCAGCAGGATCCTCAAAACGCTCCGATGTTAAAATCCATTTTGTGGCTTTTGGAAACAATGATGTCATCCAGCAATTACACAGTGTCCATGTGACAGAACAACTCATCATTTGACTTATTATGATAAGACTCAAAGGCCAGCCAGGGATGTCCTGTGTGAGCCGAGGTGTGTTTAGATACACTCACTCGGCCCATCCTGTGACGTAGTTTCTCAATAGTCCTCTGTGGAGACAGGATGACAGAAAAAACATTATTCTTGTTCCTTATGACTCAAATCTGAGCTGAGATCAGGGTCAGATCTGATGACCTACCGCACATAATCTCACATGTTTGACAGGAGGTAAAATAGATTCCAACAGGGTCTTTTAAAAGATGTTGTACAGATGGGTTCATGGTAATATTCAGCGGTGGAAGAAGTATTCACATCCTATACTTCAGTAAAAGTACTTATACCAAATTGTAAAAAGTAGATGTAAGTATCATCAGAAAAATGTACTTAAAGTATTAAAAGTAAAAGTACTCAATATAGTCTCCTCCCATTGTTGAAAGAGTAAAGGATCCATCCAGCTGTGTGTTTAATGGTCTCATCATCTCAGCTGGACCTGTAGGCCCTTATACTGTTGCTATGGTTACTTTATAATACAACATCTGTAATATATACTACATGTGTTTAGTGTGCAGAAATCTTAATGTGGAAAGTAACTAGTAACTAAAGTAACTAGTAACTAGTAAGTAAAGTAACAAGTAATTAAAGTAACTAGTAACTGAAGCTGTCAGATGAATGTAGAGGAGTAACTAAAGTAACTAGTAACTAAAGTAATTAGTAACTAAAGCTGTCAGATGAATGTAGTGGAGTACAGAAAGTAATTAGTAACTAAAGTAACTAGTAACTAAAGCTGTCAGATGAATGTAGAGGAGTAACTAAAGTAACTAGTAACTAAAGTAACTAGTAACTAAAGCTGTCAGATGAATGTAGTGGAGTAACTAAAGTAACTAGTAACTAAAGCTGTCAGATGAATGTAGAGGAGTAACTAAAGTAACTAGTAACTAAAGTAACTAGTAACTAAAGCTGTCAGATAAATGTAGTGGAGTACAAAGTTAAATATTTCTCTCTGAAATGTAACGGAGTAGAAGTAGAAAGTGGCATGAAAATAAAAGACTCAAGAACAAATGTTGAGGTACTTGTACTGTACTTAAGTACTGTCCTTGAATAAATGTACTTAGTTACATTCCACCACTGGTAATCCTAACAGTATATGCATATTGGCGATAGATTTGGCTCCATGATGCTGCTGGTGGGGGGGGTAGAGATGAATACTGGGTCAAGACATCCCAGATTTTCCTGGGAAATCTTCACCAAAATCCACTCACCCGTGGGAACCTGGGATTTCTAGTACGCATGTTCTTGTGAAAGAGCTTCTCCAAACCGCCAAATAATTGCCAGCTCGACCCTGAAATGCCCAATTATTAGCATAATTTAATTGTGTTTATGTTTTTCTGCTGTTTCTTTCAGTTACTTCATTCATGCTGAAATGGCAGTTTACAGTTCAGCTGTGTGGGAAAACTGTTTATCAAAACAAAATCGGTGAATTAAAATGATAGTAGTAGTAGTACATTAGGGCCATTATGAAACAAAATGTCACAATTCAGACTTTTTTCTAACATTTCTGACTTTAAACTCAGAACTCAAATACATTGACCCCAGTTGGCCCTAATCGTCCCCCATACTCCATCCCCAAACCAGTGCAGAGTGGCAGTCCCCAAAGCTCCTGTGTCTCCCTATGCTGCCACTTTGCATTGATAACCTCAGGTATTTCTATTCACTCTGTTGCTTCGGACTGGTATTTTCAGATTCGTAGTCACTCAGTCTGTTTTTTTAATCTTTCCTAAACCCCACACCACACTTTGAAGAAACATTAGCATGAAGCCTCATTGACAGCAGTGATGTTTGGCACATATTCAGACTGTCGTAAGTAGAGTAAGATCAGCCGGTTCAAACAGTTAAGGATAAAACTATTTGAACACATTATGTAATTAATAGCCCACACCACACACCCTTTAAGGTAACATGACACAAAATAACATGAATTCACTTCCACATGGGCATGTGTGTGAGTCTGTGTGTGTGCGAGTGTCAGTGTGTCTGTGTATGTGAGTGTGTGTGTGGGGTGTGTGTGTGTGTGTGTGTGTGTGTGTGTGTGTGGTGTGTGGCGTGTCAGAGTGTGTGTGTGTGTGTGTGTGTGTGTGTGTGTGTATCATGTGAGTGTCTCTGTGTCTGTGTCTGTGTGTGTGTGATTGTGTGTGTGTGTGTGTGTGTGTATCATTGGAGTGTCTGTGTGTGTGTGTGTGTGTGTGTGTGTGTGTATAATTGTGAGTGTCAGTGTGTCTGTGTCTGTGTGTGTGTGTGTGTGTGTGTGTGTGTGTGTGGAGAGTTGTGTGAGAGTGTGAGTGTCAGTGGTGTGTGTCAGGTGTGTGTGTGTCAGTTTGTGTGTCTCTGTGGTGTTGGGTTGTGTGTGAGTGTCAGTGTGTATGTGTGTATCATTGTGAGTGTCAGTGTGTCTGTGTATGTGAGTGTGGTGTGTGTATCATGTGAGTGTCAGTGGGTCTGTGTCTGCGTGTGTGTGTGGTGTGTGTGTGTGTGTGTGTGTATAATGTGAGTGTGTCAGTGTGTCTGTGTTCTTTGTGTGTGTGGTTTGTGTGTTTGGTGTGTGTGTGTGAGAGTTTGTGTGTGAGAGTGTGAGTGTCAGTGTGTGTGTCAGTTTGTGTGTCTCTGTGTGTGTGTGTGTGTGTAAGAGAGTTTATGTGTGAGAGTGTGAGTGTCAGTGTGTCTGTGTCTGTGTGTGTGTGTCTGTGTGTGTGTGTGTGTGTCTGTGTTTGTGTGTCTGTGTTTGTGTGTCAGTGTGTGTGTGTGTAATATTTTATCAAAGCCTTGCCCTCTGTGATACTGTCCCACTGCCAGTGTGTAATCATAATCCCAGAAACTGACAGTCATTAATGTTTACAGAAGGACATGTCAGTCTTAGGCTGCGGAGGCCCATTCAGTGTATGTTAAAGCACAAGGATAAGAGGTCACGCTAACCCCCAAGAGGCATATCTGCGTACATGCCTGGCGAGCTCTGCGGTGTGGAAACCTCGCCGCCACCGTGGCTCCTTGGCCCAACCTCCACATTCTTCTCTTGGCCATCACCCTTTGATTCCTAAGAGGCACTGCCCTTAAACACTATACCGCTGTCCATCTTCCCGGTTTACTGACTGACATTCCTGCATGGTTTCCACCCGCCGCCCTATGGTCAAATGCAACATCCCTTCTGCCAGTCCTTGAGCTGAGTGACTCTCCCCGGTGGTTATGGGGCAAGTTTATCTACGCTGGCACTGCGGCCAGCAATGCCAGCGTCCATGTTCCTGCTGGTGTTATATTAACATTGTCTCCAGACAGTGCCTTTAAACATTAGCAGATTTCTCATTGGGTGTGTTGAGTTACGACTGATGTAACAGGGAGACGGCGCAACTGCGCTGGTGTGGGGATTAGCTCGCACAAAGGATGAACCCTTTTACAGTTTTACACACTGTTATCACACCCACCCATCTTTTCTGGGATTGGGAAGAAAAAAAAAATCTGTCTGCTTTTTTTATTCAAGGCTACGAAAACAAACCAGCTGACGTGTTGCCAAAGAAAATTCACACATGTCACTAATTGTCAAGAAAAGCTGGCTGCTGGACACTTCTACTTAATACAGACAGTATCCAAAACAAACACTGCCACTGCTGACATGGAGATATGAGCTGTCTGCACTGGAGTGCCAACCCGACAAATACCCCTACCCCTGCTTTATAAGGCCAAGCTTAAGTTTCTTCTTCTCTTCTCTTTTAACGCATAGCTCACCCCTCATGTCCAAATGTAGTTTTTGTTGCACCCTTTAATGTAATATTAGAAAGTAATCCTTCACCCAGGCCTTTTCAGCCCTGCCTCTCCGGAACCTTTTTTTTTTAACATTTATGATTTCAAGTGCCTCATATCCAGAATCCATGTGAGATTCTGAAATCTCACAAACACCACTGGTCTAAAGTTTTGGGGTCACTCACAAATTTCCATTACCACTCCATTATAGACAGAATACCAGCTGATATGAGTGGGTGGCTGATCTTTAATGCAATATCTACATCATCAAAAACCATTCATCCGATGTTTCAAAGGCAAATTCTGTTTACTAATCTGGTATCGTTTGAAAAAACTAACTGAGGAAACGTTGGAGAACCCATTTGCAATTATGTAAGCACATAATGTAATCTGAAAAACTGTTGCCCCCGGGTTAAAAAAAAAAGCAATGCAACTGATATTCTGTCTGTACTTTTATTTATACTCTTTATTGATCCCCTATGGGGAAATTACAATTTACACTCTGTTATTACACACAGGCTTGAAATACACACACATGCTCAGGTCCTAAACATGCACTAGTTATGTCAGAGTGAGTGAGTGGGCTACCAGTCCACCACCATACTTTGGTCTAAATGGGGACTTGAACCGCGACCCTCCGGTTCCCAATCCAACTCCCTACGGACTGAGCTACTGCCACCCCATCCACGTGGAATGGAGTGCAATGGAAATTTCTAAGTAACCCCAAACGTCTGACCGGTAGTGTATGTGCATCTCCATTGGCTATGCTGCGATCCCTCTCACTCACACAAATCCTTCAGTGGTTGCACTGGTCAGGGATCAGATAAAGCTACAACAGCTCATCGTGCGTTGAAATAGCTGGAGATGCTTTTTCCTGTCCCTTTAATGAGACAGGAAGAACGAAGGCTTAACTAGTCTTTTAAAGGGTCACTTTAGGTGCTGTTATCACTGAGGAAAGACCCTGTAAGTGTATACTTTCACAGACTGCTTACTGACGTAGTTGTTGGAGCAAATATTACATATGGACGAATGTTTTTACACTTTTTTCAAAATTGGGCTAGAACGCATCAAGAGTTCAACCCCCTTTGGGACCATGATGTTGCACACGACAGCAAACTACTTCCTTTATGACATATTTAATATCTCCAGATCAATACAATGTAGATAATTGCTTTTTTTTTTTTTAGTTGAGAAGCAAAGAGCCACTTCAACAAGGTATTTAGTTTGGTGGAGGGCCTTTCAGAAGGTTTTTATTTATTACTCCATGAATCACCACACTAAATGTTTGATATTTGCGCATCGTTTCAAGCTTGTTGAACATAAAAGTTAACGTCTGGTCCTTCCCAAAGAGGGCTTCCTAGGCCTTCTAGAAGCTTTGTAATCCAGCCTGGAAGTGCAGTGTCTTCTCAGAATTTTTACACAATTGCACAGTGGATGCACGGATGGGGGTTATGAGGGGTTATTGCCGTTTACATCTGCGTCTATAATGCATCTCAAGCTGACCCATGGCGGTCCGATTTTGTTGCTGCATACGTCTTTGTCACTAGAAGGTCAAAGGGCCCCGCGCACAATAAAATTAGATTAGATTAGATTCAACTTTATTGTCATTACACAGGTACAGGTACAAGGCAACGAAATGCAGTGTGCAGGATATACAATGGTTCCATAAGGGCAGGACATGGATATGTACTGAATAAATATAGAAATTAATACTATTATAAACAGAATTTTACAGACGGGTTTGTCCTATGAATATAAAATATAGATAAGTATTGTGAGCAAGATTTACAGCTGGATATGTACTGATTATAATACACAGGTGGATATTATTATAGGTAGAAATGTTTACAGATGTGTGCAAATAACATAATATACAGAGTTTACAGGTGAGTATGTACTATGAAATAGCCATGCTCTCGCAAGTCAGGTTAGAGGTTGCCGCCATTTGTGGCAGGGGGAGGTGACATCATACGCTCATTTGCATAGTGTGACGTCATCATGCAATAACTTGCATAAAGCTAGTGATTGTGTCAACAAGGTAGAAAGAAATAGAAATCTTTTGGCCAAATAATTACAACTTCCATAGAGGAATTTTTTTTACTGTGTAATTATCACTCAGGTAGCCTATCTGGGAAGTAAAAAAGAAATTCTACAAAGGGAGGGAAAAAGATCGATAAAGAAATCACAAAGAAGGCTGGAGGGGGGGGGGCTGCTCCTCACAAAACCGATTCAGAGAGAGGGGACTGTTTTGGTGGCCACAGGAGAAAAATACCTTGCGTGCTCGCTGGACTTTCTGTAGAAAAGTCGCCAGATTTCTAGATAGTCGCTTTTTTTTTTTTAAATGATCGCAAAGTGGTTTAAAAAGTCACTAAATCTAGTGTTAAAGTCGCTCAGTTGGTAACACTGTTTTCATGGAGACAAACGCTTTGTGCACAGGGGAGTGGCTGTGTATGTGTGTGTGTGTGTGTGTGTGTGTTTGTGTGTGTGTGTGTGTGTTTGTGTGTGTGAAAGAAGGAAAAGAAATGCAGCTGAACGAATGTGTGTTTTAAACAGCGTTAAAAAAAGATGCAATGTGTGCAGGCGTGTTGATTGTGTAGCGCACCGCCACAAAATAGTCCGTGTGTGGGAAACGCTGGGTCGTGTCGGTCCAGCTGACGGAGGTCTCCTTCCACAGTGCAAAACAAACACCTGTCGTGGGAATCTTAATAATAATGGCTCATGCTACTGTATTTTTAAAAATAGTTTATGTGGCGTTTTCTTTTGCGGTGTGCATATGTTCTACTAGAACAAGTTTGTTCAGAGACTATTTTGCAGAGCCCGGGGACAATCCAGAGCGTTTTCTTCTTCTATTCCAGATTGTATGTGTGGTGTAGCCAGACCTTACTTAACAGCACTGTGGAAGTAGGTCTGGCTACTCAAAGTGGAGCTACTGTTAACTACATGAAGTATAAATTATCATTATTATTAACTGCCCGACCTCAACCAATAATCGGTTCCGTAGGGCGGGTCCTGCCTTGAACTGCAGTTGGATCCATAATAGGAGGGAGAACCCATGCGGTCACCCCCATCTCCGAATTGCATCCAACATCTCATTAATGTGTCAGTGACATGAAAAAGGCGATCGCCTGAAGCCAAATGAAGTTGCACTGCTAACATGCGTTTGCTCTTTCACAAGACAGGCAGGGACATGTCTCTTTAATCTACGCAGCTTCCAAGACTGCAATGTCAGTTCCAAAAAAACTAAACCGGAGCAAGCAGGGGCCACGTGACAAATCCTCTAGCTTAACAGAAGATGTCAGAATCTTCAGCTCGAGGTGAGTAGAAGTTGGAGGGACTCGGGTGTGTCTCCTTTTCTGTTAAACACTTTACTCGCTAAAACCTCACGTCTCGGAGACCTTCAGCTGTTGAGGTGTGTGTTCATCTGCCCGGAGTGGAAACCAAAACAAAACCAGCAACACGTGCTGAAGCTCACACACACACACACACACACACACACACACACAAAACAGCCGTTTCCATGGTTACACGTGTACAATATTATAAATCAAAAGTCGGTGCCGCTGACAGTACTCCACCAATCATGGGCTTTGAATAGCACGTGCATAAATATTTACCGTTTCCCTGTCACCCGTCGCAACCCTGACGGGGATAAACGGCTCACAATTGGATAAAAAAATTGTGTTTGCCGACATATTATTCGACAGTTTCGATACATGCTGCAACTTGCTGAGGAATGTCAACAAAGCAAATACGTTCAATTACATTTTTTTTTTTCTTTTTTTTTTAATGTTTTACAGACATAACCCTTACCCTAGACATGTATCAGAGCAACCCATGCAGTCATCTCAGACACCGGCTAAAGACAACAAGCGCTCCTAATTTCTTCTGTTGGAGAGAAAAGTCCCAGCGAATAAACCACAGCAAAGACTCGACCAAATGTTATAGGCAGCCACAGAGTGAAGAGAAAAAAGAAGAAGAAAAAAAAAAACACCTATTACTCAGAGGCAGTGACTTTGCACTTCATTCAAGAACTACATGTGTTACCAAGTGTTTATGGGTCCCAGTGAGTGGCGGACAAGGGCACAACCAAAGGGAGCCGGCTGCTTTAATAGGTGTGTGCTGGGGTAGACGGACCAGTAATAAGCCTAAGGCTGGTCAGTGTGCCGTGTTGAAAAGTGGACTGGCAGCACTAAAAGGGCAGACCAGTGAATACTGTACAAGCATCAAACAGATTTACTTTCCTACCTGCAGAGACAAAAAATCGCATGTTAAATACATAATTAAATGTCACCGCTTTCAGGGGTGTGCGACATTTTTAACAGTTTTTAACTTCTTGATGCCGTGTCGCAAAAGCAGATCACTGTTTAGATTCTCCTGATGTCCTGACGTTGTTGAATCAAAAATGGAGGAACGAGTAATTGGAGCTGTCTGCGGGCACCCAGCAGCCCGGCTCCGCCCCCCCTACGCACTTCCTTCAGGACTACGTCTAGGTTTGCAGTATATTCTTGGATCAAATCTTTGGCGAACCAATCAGCAAACAGAGGGAGTGGCTGAGAACAACTACTCTGAGGTTGTGCGCTAGAGTTGTAGTTCAAGTGAGAACTACAACCCCCCCCCCCCCACCCCCCCCCCACCACCGCCACCACCCCTGCCCCCCCACCCCCCCCCCCCCCCCACCCCCGCGACGACTCCTCCTGCCACCCTCCACTGACTTCAGGACGTGACGCATGTGGACTCTGTTCCTTTGAAGAAGAGGCCAGGGAGAAACTACAGTCTCGACTCAACAGTTCCCCCCCCTTTTCACATTTTTGTTTTGGTTTTATGAATTGGAGAAAGATGCAAGAGAAGCCATTCAGTCTGTGGCTGAATATCCAGAAGTTAAAGCCCGAGCAAGAACGATCTTTGCTGAGTTCTGTTGGCGGCCATGATGTTGTAGCCTTCCTCCCCACGGGGTTTGGGAAAAGTTAGATTTTCCAGCTCGCTCTGCTAGTGGTGTCGGAGTTGGCTAAGGCTAACGTTAGCGATGCTAAGCCGACGTCACGACCAAATGTTAGCGATTGGTTATGGCAGATCCTTTTTTACAGAGTACCCGCCTTCAAGGAAGTTAACACTTGTCAGTGGAGAGTAGGTAGGACCAGGCTAGGCACCCAGAGCTCTACAGTATCCAAATATTCGTACAGAGACCAGACAAAAAAGGAGCTTTCTTAGGGAAACGTAAGGGAGGAAATTGGACTACCGGGTAGGTTTTGTTGTTGTGTTGATGGAGCAGCTAATACATTAGCATAGCCCTGATGGACCCAAACTTCATTCAGAAAAACATTTTAAAAAGTTGTATTGTTGTATGCTTGTTGTATAGCGGACAGACCCAACAAAGTACTACAAATCTGCATTACGATGTTGTTAGCTACTACCGCAAGTCATCAAGATGACGACGTTTCCTTCCTGGAGAAAGCAGTGAAAATCCCCGTGCATTTTTTCTCCTCTAGACAACTTTATTATTCCAGGCAGTTGATTTTTTTGATCCACAAAAGATACAAAGCAGCAATAGTGGTTATTTTGGCCATACTGATGAGGTAAGGATATGTTGTTGGTGCCTACAGCTCTACACCAACGGGTATAAGGGGAGTAGTAACACAAATGATCCCAATCTGATCAAACCCACGCCATAAAAGCAATGTGACGCGGTGTGAATGTGCGATTACACGGAGAAAGCTGGGGAGGAAACTGGCTTTTTGGGAGAAACCCCTCCGCCTGAGGGCTCACCCGGATTTTCCACTGGGTGCGGTTTTGTTCCGTCCTCCCCCCACGCCACATTACACCGGGAGCATCTCAGACGCAAAGCGTCTCGCGTCTAGATTTGATTGTCTCTACGTACTGTAAGCCAAGCACTCCTGCAGTCAAACTCCATGCCTTCTCTTTTCTGCCGTTGTCCTTACGTTTTTCCACCTCCAAGATTAATCTCTATATATTTACTTTTGGGAAATTGACTGGATGTTACTTCCTGCCCCGCGGCTCGCGTGAAAATAGACCCGACGTGTATCTTTAGCACGGTGGAGCGAAGACCCACTTCACGCACGTGGATGGTGAAAAGTAGGACTAAAGGGACCTCCTGGTGCTTCAGGCTGTCCTGAAAGTCCACCTTGGTTCCACCATCACCAGACTGCTCTACATCTGAGGAAAAGACACACTTACAGAGTCGGTGGATTTTACAATCCGTGTTCCATGCAAGCAAATGCTCGAGGGCTCACTGTTCAGATAAACTTAAATTCAAACATTTGGGTGAATTTGTCGACCCAGCAATCAGCAGGGTGATCTAACTCTGCGTCTGAGTCCTAACAGGAGAAAAATCAGCATTAGATCAGGGGTCTGACTGACTTGGAACTGATATCTCAGCATCACAAGATGCTGTGTTTTACTTTTATGTTGACAACAGTTAACGTCTGAAGCAATATAAGAACCAAACCGTGTAAGAGGCAGAACAGAATCAGCAACAATAGATCATTGAATTTGTCAAGACAAGAGACATTTTAAGAAGTAAACACTCAGCAATGTTGTTTCCTGGCTCCGCACAGTAATGCATCTATAATATGTGTGAGAACCTGATGGAAGACTACAGAATAAGACAGCCTGACTGCAGTGATTAATTATCTAACTTCTGTTTCCTCACCAGACGGTTCAGCTTTTTCAAATTCTCTGCGGAATCGTAACGCAGCCGGAGTTTAAAGTAATGGAGAAGTGGGAGGAAGGGCTGTAGCTGTCGGCCTGTGTGTGTAGTGTAAAAAGAGAGAGACCAAGACTGTGATCTGCTGTGGGACTGCTCTCCTGCCACCTCCTGCTCTGGGTTTTTTCTGTGTGGTGTTCTGCATCTGAGGCTTCTCCACGTGCTGGCAGAGACTTCCCGCAGCCAATCCTGATCTGAGGGCTTGATGCCCCCGAATCAAGATCAGAATCTATCCGCAGGGAGTGAAACAACCAGAACCATCAGAGCTGCTGCCTCAGTCTCTGGTTGGGCTCCGCAGCCAGGGCCGAGAGCATGGCCGTATCTGCTATTGAGGACACCGACGGTCCCAACCTCCATGTTTCTATAAACTCCTCTTTTTTGACAGGATGTTGCTGTCAAAAGCTTGATTAACAAACAGTTATTCATTGGATGATTGTATGCGTAATTCGTTGCAGTGCGTTTCTTGTTTCATGCAGATTTTCTCACCCGAGCCAGACGACCCGCTGACCTCGGAGGCTCCGGGAGCTGATGACACGCGTCACATCGCTGGTCTTGGCAACGCATGAAGACACACACACACACACACAC
>NC_045743.1:18812372-18817916 GCF_008692095.1 Etheostoma spectabile | reverse complement strand
ACACACACACACACACACACGGCTAATAATCATGACAGACGAGAGGCTAGGAATGCTAAAGTGTCCATCAGCCTGGTACAATTCAACTGTTGTTGCACCTTTAGCCATACTGCAGTATTGCAAAAACCCTGTTGCCCCCCCAAAAAATATCATTTATGCTTTATGTGGAAATAGGTGAGTTTTTTCTTGTTTGCTTATCTCTTTGTGTTTAGGACAGGGTGTTGTCTTAGAAACGTCAATCCCAGTGTCGATTCCTAGCGAAATTTTGGTACCAACACCAAAACTGCAAGGAACTGAGGAATAGAATGGACTAAATGTTTCTTACAACCTTATTTTAAATCTCAAATGTTAAAGGTTGCCCAAACATGCAGCTGTGCACAAACGTCGCGTAAACAAATAGTCTAAAATGACAGAATGATGATTTCAAGGAACCTGTCGGATTAAAGTTTAAATACCAACATTACAGACTGGATCAGGCATTCAGTGACGGCCTTTGAATGCTGCGTCAGCGACGTCAAAAGGTCCCAAAAAAGGTTTTCACTGGATTAGGAACTCAACAGGCACTCCAATTGTTAAAGTTACAATTTTTCTTTATACTACAGGGTTGTTACAGGTCAGGGCTGTGTGTTGTGATTTTGGAGAGTTCGTTCGCCTCCGCCAAGTAAAGCCACGCTAATTGTGGCTTTCGCTCACTCTGTAATGCACACAGACCGATGTCTGGGCTGAAATGTGGAGAAAGGCCTGATGTGCAGACTGTGTCCTCCTGTTTTGGAGAACAAGTCCCTTCTGTTTTTTTATCAAGGTGTGGCCGTGTGGCTTCCTCTCATTTGGCGTGAGATTTGTTATGGTGAGAGCATGAAAGAGGCTTAAAATACACCTTAGGACAGTGGTGGACGGCCACTAAGGTCATTTACTGAAGTACTGGGCTTTTTTTAAATAATAATGAAGGTTCGTTACATTGCCAGATGAAAAGCAAAGCTAATTAACAAAGCTAATTAACAAAGCTAACTAAGGCGCCACAAAACTCTCTGTATTTCTCGGGGAGGGGGGGCTTGTTTCATGTAGAATACCTCATGGGTGCGACAGAAACTACGCACTATAGCTTGGAGTACAATGTCGAGGTACTTGTACTTCACTTGAGTCTTTTCTTTTCATGCCACTTTCTGCTTCTACTCCGCTACATTTCAGAGAGAAATATTCTACTTTTTACTACATTCATCTGACAGCTTTAGTTACTAGTTCCTTTAGTTACTAGTTACTTTAGTGTTACTCCTCTACATTCATCTGACAGCTTTAGTTACTAGTTACTTTAGTACTAGTTACTTTAGTTACTCCATCTACATACATCGCAGCTTATTTACTAGTTACTTTAGTTACTATTTACTTTAGTTACTCCACTACATTACGATCTTTGTTACTATTACTTTATTCTAGTTACTTTAGTTACTCCACTACATTCATCTGACAGCTTTAGTTACTATGACTTTAGTTACTCTCACACATCTCTGACAGCTTTATTACGATTTACTTTAGTTACTCCACTACATTCATCTGACAGCTGTAGTTACTAGTACTTTAGTTACTAGTTACTTTAGTTACTCCTCTACATTCATCTGACAGCTTTAGTTACTTTAGTTACTAGTTACTTTAGTTACTCCTCTACATTCATCCGACAGCTTTAGTTACTAGTTACTTTAGTTACTAGTTACTTTGGTTACTCCTCTACATTTATCTGACAGCTTTAGTTACTAGTTACTTTAGTTACTCCTCTACATTCATCTGACAGCTTTAGTTACTAGTTACTTTAGTTACTCCACTACATTCATCTGAATGCTTTAGTTGCTAGTTACTTTAGTTACTAGTTACTTTAGTTACTCCACTACATTTATCTGACAGCTTTAGTTACTAGTTACTTTAGTTACTCCTCTACATTTATCTGACAGCTTTAGTTTCTAGTTACTTTAGTTACTAGTTACTTTAGTTATTAGTTACTTTAGTTACCCAGCAGTGCAACGGCCTCCAACTCCAGCTGAGGTGATTAGACCATTAAAAACAGTTTGGATCGTTTCCAGTTTCGAAAATGTGAAGATTTTTCTGTATGAAGTACTTTTACTTTCAATACTCTCAATTCATGTTCCTAATGATCCTTACAGACTTTTACTCAAGTAACATTTTCAATGCAGGACTTTAACTTGTAACAGAGGATTTTTGCAGTGTGGTGTTAGCCCATTTACTCAAGGAAAGGATCTGAATACTTTTCCCACCACTGCCTCAGGAGTTGTAATTAACCTTTTTTTTAACTTTTGCCCCAAGGGTTTCATGTCTGGAAGCAGGGGCGCCTGAAACCACTCCTCCACAAAACCTCTGTAGCAATGAGCACCAATTTGCAACATCTCACAACATTGTGAGAAAATAAAACAATCAACAGACGCCAATTAACAAGCAGCAATTATGGCGATGCATGTAGTACGTGGTGTATCTCCCCCCCCCCACATGGAATCACACACAACCATTTACTGTATTTCTTTAATTAAGGCCCTTACAGTGTGTTTAGGATTCCTTTCTCGTGACACAATTGAGTTTTCAAAAAAGAGTGTCTAATGAAAGAGTTATTACATTTCCATTATCATTGCTGTCATTATAACAACAAGCTAATGATCAGGTCTCGTGAGTGTATCTCTCGACTCTCACACACGCAGACACACCTACGCGGACGCAGTCCCGGGGGCGATCTGTGGAAACATGCCCCCGACTATCTTGATCTCATGTGTGAACCGAGGTTTTGGCTCCCCTCTGTTTGGGCTTGTATCACGCCGAGTCCCAGAGACGGATGGTTCGACCATGACCTCATCAGGCCGAACAAAAGACAGAGTGAAGCAGATAGACAGAAAGAGAGAGAGAGAGAGAGAGAGAGAGAGAGAGAGAGGGGCTGGGAGGAGCAGAGCTGCCTCCAGGGAGCCGGGGCTAAAGCCTCCGCCGATGTTTTAGAGATTAGGGTTTGGGAAGTAAAGACGTCTAATTGGGAGGGGAAGGAAGGGAGGGAGGGAGGGAAGTGGGTGGGAGGGAAATTCACAGTGGAAGGAAGGTAGCAATAGCAATGTGAAGAGATGGTAAAATTAAAGCAGGTCAAAGTTAAGCTTCAGCTGATATAGTTGGCACTCATGGAATTGCTTAATGCTCTCTCTCTCTCTCTCTCTCTCTCTCTCTCTCTCTCTCTCTCTCTCTCTCTCTCTCTCTCTGTTGATCTGTCCCTTGCTTCCCCTATTACAACATTACTGTAAGAGCCATTTACTGTGTTTCTCATTTATTGTATTTATATTTAGCAAATATTTGTTCTATCGGTATGAGACAGCCTACCCACAGTATGAGTGGTATAATTATTTACATACAGACAGTATGTAAATAATTATACCGCTCATACAGTACATATTTAGGTTGTTTACTCTGCTGATTATTTGCTGTTTATCATGTCTACTAGTAGGGATGGGGGGGGGGGGGGGGGGGGGGGGAGGAGAGATATATAACAATTCAAACACAGACACACACGTGCACAGTTTTGGTTTGGCTGTACCTGAAATGGAAATAAATGGATTTAAAATGGATTTGTATTCCGGACTTCCGGCCCTAGGTTGGTAAGTGGCTTTGAAAGGATGTTAAGCCACTACAATTACTCTGCCCCCCGCCCCATACTATAACATTATATTTAAATGAAGAGAGAGTCTATTATAGCCACTTTTCCAGTCCGTGTGCCATGGCAATTTGAAAGGATTACAGATCACTAAGGCCTTTTTAAGTAATTCAGGACTGCATCCCCAACAATAGCTATAATACACATTGTCATTTGTTGGTCTCGATAGAGTGGGGTGCTTTCTGCAGGACAAACTTAAGTGAGCTTGCATCTATAGTATTATGCTTTGTGACTATTTTGGCTTCATAGAAAAGATGAATTTGAAAGTTGGGACTCGTGAGATGCCGTTGGAACAAGAAACGGCATGAAATGTGCTAAGATTCTCCACATTTACACACTTTTTTAATAATGGAAATAATCTAAATTGTATGCATTGATTTTATACATCATCTAGACTGAAGTCCTTATTGTTACTTCAGATACTACAGTCTCCAAGGTTGTTTTGGGGGTCCCTTTCTTCAGCAGGACAGTCCAAACTCCGAAATCTTGGTGTCATATTTGATCAGAGTATGGTTCTTGATCAGCATATCAACTCACTAACCTGCACATGTTTAATTCAACTAAGAAACATTGCTACACGTAGAGTTGTGGTATCGCAATGTGAACTTGAGATGATCCATGGTTTATCATGCAACTTCGTT
This sequence comes from Etheostoma spectabile, assembly GCF_008692095.1. Lineage (NCBI taxonomy): Eukaryota > Metazoa > Chordata > Actinopteri > Perciformes > Percidae > Etheostoma > Etheostoma spectabile. The sequence goes on along the minus strand of NC_045743.1, from coordinate 18,813,587 downwards.
TTCACCTTTCTCCGCAAGGAGTCCCAAGACAACTGGTCCCGAACTCTCCTGCAAGGTTCTTGACCAGGTCCAGCAGGATGTTGCTGTTTTACCCATTTACTCCTGTTTTAACCAAGTTACGTTGGCTTATGATCAAGTTCAGGATCCAATTTAAATTTCTTGTTTTTACATATAAAGAATTACTCCCTGTTTATATCCCGGACCTGCTCCATCCGTACGTTACTAACTAGGCTACCTTTGCCTAAATGCCACCAGACTCCATTGACAAAAAGAGTTATTTTACCCTGCAGAACATAGGAGATGTTCACGTCTACCGCTACTTCGATCGGTAGGTTTGTGTTATTGTGTGACTTTGGTGTGATCAAACCCTTTAAAACCCAACCTCCCTTCAAGTCCTTTGAATCCAAATCGCAATGTTTCCCTGACTTTCACCATTATTTATTCAGAGAAGGTTCTCTGAGAGGAAGCCTCTCTTTTAAAGAAACGCCCTGATCACATTCACACGGGTACACACATTCACAACCTGCAAGCAGCCCAGTACAACCACAGTCTGATCTGCTGGCCACTGACCAACTCCACAGGACAGCTTCTGGGTTAAGGGCCTAGATCACGGGCAACTCAGTGGTGGTAATGAGGGAGGGAGACGTTCAATTTACCCACCCAGATTCAGACTCGGTTAAAAATGGGGACTGAACCGACGACCAAGCTCGGTCTCCCCTCTCTAACCTTTAGGCCACCAGTGCTAACCTTATTAACAAAGTACTCATTTTAACCAGAATCACGACCTTTCCCTAAACCATAACCAAGTTGCTTTTGTACCTAAACCCCCATGAGACAAAAAAACACGAGCATCCCAACGAGCCCTCTTTCTCACCACCTGTGTAATCACGGAGGTGTTTGGTCTGCTGACTCCTGGGGAACATATCTGGCTTTCTTCATGCTCCACTTACTTCACCCGCCACTTGTTTACTTTGTCTGATGTTATCAGCTTTATTGAGCTCCTGTGGTTTTATATGTGGGGGGGGTGATGTCATTGTGCTGGATGTTGTTGAAAGCTGCATAGAGCTGCAGACTGGGTGTAGATTTCCTGCTGGATTGCATCAACATGTTACAGACGCTCCTGGACACATTATCAGCGATGTCGCTTTCACAGTCAGGGGTCAACAATAAGGGTCAACATTAAGGGTCAACAATAAGGGTCAACATTAAGGGTCA
>NC_045743.1:18803854-18812347 GCF_008692095.1 Etheostoma spectabile | reverse complement strand
CAACATTAAGGGATCAACAAAAGGTTCACAATAATGGTCCACATTTAAGGGTCAACAATAAGGGTCAACAATCAAGGGTCAACAATAAGGGTCAACATTAAGGGTCAACATTAAGGGTCACCAATAAGGGTCAACATTAGGGTCAACAATAAGGTGTCAACATTAAGGGTCAACACTTAAGGTCACACTAAGGGTCAACATTAGGGTCAACAATAAGGTCACATTAGGTCACCAATAAGGTTCAACTTAAGGTCAACATAGGGTCAACAATAAGGTCACATTAAGGTCAACTAAGGGTCACAATAAGGGTCCACATTAAGGGTCAACATAAGGGTCAACATTAAGGGTCAACATTAAGGTCAACATTAAGGGTCAACAATTTAAGGTTCAACAATAATTCACATTAAGGGTCAACATTAAGGGTCAACATAGGTCACATAAGGGTCAACAATAGGGCAACATAGGGTCATTAGGTCAACATTAAGGTCAACATAGGTCAACATTAAGGGTCAACATAAGGGTCACATAAGGGTCAACATTAAGGGCAACATAAGTCAACATTAAGGTCAACAATAAGGGTCAACATTAAGTGTCAACATTAAGGGTCAACATTAAGGGTCAACATAGGTCAACATTGGGTCACATGGGTCACATAGGTCACAGGGCCCCGACGGCCGGGTAGTAAAACGCCACGTTGGGCGAGCTGGCGCTTTTAAGGTTTTTGAGTTAAGCTCGATATTTTTTAACCGTTTTGGCTACGTTTTTGACAGGTTGACATTTTTGTCGACCCTTTTCTGCGTTTTTTGCACGTTTCTTTTAAAGGTTTGACATGTTTTTTTTTTCTTTTCCTGTTTTTGAAACTTTTTTACTTTTCTTTCTTGACACTTTCAATGTTTTCTATTAAAGTTTTTCACACTTTTTTGTAGTGCTTTGGGCAAGTAGAATTCTTTTAAACTTCTCCAGTCAGTTAAAAGTAACAAAATAAAAGTTGAACAGTGACAGTTACCCAGCAAAGGTTAATCCAACAAGGAGTTACCTAAAACTGCCCCCCCCCCCCCCCCAATTTACTTTATGATGACTCATAAATAGGAGCCATGGGATTACATTTCACTGAAAGGGTAAATTCTTCATAAGGTGAATACCATTGTGATTAAGAAAAAATAATATAGTGACTCCAGCAGGTAGAGAAAATATTCAAGACCTTTTCAATTGAGTCGAATTTCAGGGAACTGGATTTGATGCTTTTCTTTTTTTAATACTTTTTAAGATCTGCTGATATTCTCGCAGGCCTGTCTTTCCTCAAATGTTACAGGTTTGACAGTTTTGGCAAGATGCACACGAAAGCCTGAATAAAAAAATAAAAAAAAATCTAATAGGGACCAGCTAGTCCTTAGTCCACAAGCTTTTCTACCAACCCCCCCCCCCCCCCCCCCCCATTCCTCGCCTAGAGGACATGGTCTTGCTTAAAATACAGCGCCGAGTGCTTTACAACACTGCGGGGTCACTGACATAAAGGTCATACGTCTATTTCTGCATCTTCTTTTGGCATCTCAGCGGATGCATTGATATTTAAGTGCCATATAGCATGATAGCATGATAAACTTGGCAATTATTGTGGTAATTGAAATATAAAGGATGAAAAATGGATCTTGGCATGAGCATTTCAGCATCCACTGACATGGTTTATGTGTTTGTTTGATTACAGTTTCCAGATGTCGTGGCTTCTCTCCCGGTTGCACTAGATGGTTGAGTTGTTGATATTCAAATTTCGAAGCTATTAAAGGTTCTTTATTACAGGCCACAAAACAAACGCTCTGACCTTTTCCCCAGATGGCTTTAGACACAGTGAGGAATTCACAGAGACTGGTGTTATAGAGAAGATATTCCTTTCTATTTTATATCAGACAACGTGACGTCACAAACCACAATACTGAATGACACAGTGTTTCTACACTTTTTCACGGTCAGTCTTTGGGTCTGAAAGTGTAGCGGAGGCTGATGATGTGGATGGCGTCGGCAATTCTAAACTTCTCAGTATGAACCGCTTAGAATGTAAACATTGCCAACAGTATTGTTGAAAAAGTCATAACTTTGTGATTGTATCCCCATAATTCCAGAAAAGACGAAAATGTAAATGTAATGTAAATGAGTATTGTGTAAAGAATCGATTTCTTACCTTCTCGCTATCTCATGCATATGCAGTGTCACTTTTAGCTTTATTGTGGTATTAATAACTCACATTTCGGAAACAATGCACCACCAATGCTTATGGTATCTAGTATTTGTCAAGGCCGCAGTTTGGATGTATTGAAAAAATGTCTTTGGCTTTGGTTGCTGCGTGTCAAGTCCATGTGGCGAAGAAATCATGTGTCAAATGTAATCTTGGATCCCAATTGGCTCTTGTCGGACGTCAATTTTGCTTTTTTTCTGATTTAGCATTCTATATTTGATTGTTTCTCGCACATATGCAGAGAAACACAATCAGATCTATTCCATCTCCATGTCACGTTGCCATCAACTGTCTCCAATGTTGGCACACGGAAGAGGAAGTCTTGGCCCGGATATCTGCCGCAACACCGGAACCCACAAAATTTGGCACTAGCCCCAGACTAAATATATAGCTAAATTACACCCGATGGGTTAAAATATTGTTTGGCAATGAGTTCGAGCAGCCTGTATGCCCCTATGAGTGAACCCTAGGGGAAAAATAGCCCTGATCTTCTCTTATCTGACTATTGTGGACAAACAGTAAGAAACAATGATAAGAAACAGAGATATTAAAGTGAGAGGCCCATTCCCAGGGACAATTGTGCCTTACATAGTGAAGAAGGGAAAAAAATTTAAAAAAAAAAAAGTTTGGAAATTCCTAGCAGAACTTTCCCTGTTTACATTTAATGTAGCTCAATGAATCTAATTGCTTTGCCTAATTATGTTGTTTCAAGACACAGAACAATGTCTGTGTTTACTGTCATGTTGAGTGACGCTGACCAGGCAGTCAGCAGTTTTTTTAAGTTTTTTTTTAAAGACATAGCGGAGGTCAGTCACTTCCAAGATATAAACTGTGTCTGGCACTGGATGGATGGAGAATGCTATTAGATGATTGTTCCAAATACACTGGACACAATTCAACCCACTGGATACTACGTGCCCACACAAATGCACAGCAACCTCACATTGTGGCCTTCATGTGCATGGCTCTTCGCTGACCTGCAGGGCCTGTTGCACATGTCGGTAATGACTGTTTTAGAATACTCAAATTATGGCGGTAATTTTTCTGTTTTTTTATGGCAGTCTGATTTTATAGACCTATGTTTTCCTTTGTATTCTCATGTCTTTTATTTATTGTGTTCCAGTTTATTGGAAGCATTGGGATTTTTATCTGTGAAAAGTGCTATATAAATACACCTGATTCACCTACTTACTAATCCCAGACTAGTGCAAGAATAAGTCTTGATTTGAATCCACTTTCTTTAGGCTGTAAAAAAAAAAAAAAAAAAAAAAGTACATAGCTGGGATTTGATTCCAAGGACAGCATATTCACAATTGGACTGAACTCCTGTAAGAACTCTTATGTTAACATGTTCAAGGCTTCGTATTTCCAGGCTAGCATCACATACTTGAATCATTGAAGGTCTCAGCGGACGCAAATGGCCTTGGTCAGGGGAATAAAACAGCACAAGGAATGAAAACACAGATAATAAACATTAAGGGTTTAGGTTTTGCTGGCGCTCCTCAGTTTCCCGGGCTGACATCAAACCGTCACTGAACGTTTTTATCATCTGTAGTTATAAATAATTGGGGTAGATGTGTTTCTGTGCGTTGTGTTTCCAAAAGCCTGGAAGAAGACGCAGAAGACGCTATATTTTTGGTATTCAAGGTGAAATCCACTGGATGTTTTTTTGCCAAATAAAAGACAAGAGTGTGTGTCTGTCTCTCAGTAAGCAATCTAGCGTGCTCAATCTTATAAAAAATACTTAAAACTAGTTTGGCAAATAACTGATTTTCATAATACTCGTTAGTTTTAGAAGAATACATCACTAAATGCTTTAAAATTAACAGGAACTTCAGAACAATTCAGAGTGAGCATTCACCTAATGACAAAAAGCTGCAGTCATTTGTTACTTCTAATTAACAGTTAAAGCATTATCTTGATTTACTTACGGTGTATTATTCATGAACAACTACTTGTATTAATAGATTAAAAATGTACCCAACTGTTTTTTCTACTGCACTTTAAACTAAACGGAAAGTATACTGTCTCATTGAGTATAAAACGGTTTGAATGTAACCAGTGTAATTTTCTGTACCCGTATGAATTATAGATTTTTCTTTCTGTTATGTGTGATTGTGAACTCTCCGTGCATACACCTAACCAGTTGGCAACAGTACATTGGTTAGGGTTAGGGTCAGGGCTAACCCAACGAGATCCACGCTGTCTGCCTGCATCTCGGGGCTCACTGGACACTGTGACTGCTTCCTCACACCGTCAACCTTTGGAAAACATTTTGACGTGACTTTGGCCACTAACGTGTCTGTATGGTCATTAATTCATTGTCCTGTGTCAAGCTTGTAAACGGACGATGAAACCGCTATGGTCCCAACCTGCTTCCAACGATACAAATTAGAGAAGACGGGCCTCGGGATTCTTTTAAGCACATTTCATAAAGCGCATGGCGACTTGTGGTTATGTATTTGTAAAGGAACTTCCTCTCAAGGTTGAACGCCAGTGGTGTCAAACGCTGGCCCACTTTCCTCCAACAGACCGACAATACTGAATACTTTTTAGTAAAAAAAAAAAGTAAAACTTCAAATTACATTTTGTAATAGATAAGTCTGATAAATTGATCTTGTTCATCTTGTAAGTTGTAGTTTTTAATGTGAATAATATATATATAATATATTATGTATGTTGAATACAGTATATTTTATTTATTATATCACAAAAAACAATAGTCATGGCCAAAGCAAACACTCCTACGTTTACTTTTGGATATTTAACCGAGGCTCAGAGAAGCTTTACTACTGTGGTCAACTGGATTCAGGCCAAAGGCACCAGAACATCTCCGTGTGATACCATTTCCGTGTATATTTGAGCTCTCCCTAAACCCAACACTCAAACACAGTGGAAGGATGAGAAAATGACACCTGGGAACATTCCAGGAGGGGACCCTGCTCACGCTCGGCCGTGTGCCCCCGGCATTCCCCGCATGTCCATGAAGCCGTACGAGCGTATTAGCATCTTCTGACATGGACGGTAACGGGACAGCAGGTACTGCCTGTGAGCTGCAACCAGCTGGAATCATGTATCCAGGCATGCTGCTGCTAGAGATGGGCCTACATATATTATTTGGAGCCTCAGTGAGGCGGTTGCGGTAAAGAAAACTGACAGATTGGAAAGTCCACTGAAGGGTAACATTAGGGATGGGTAGTTTTTTTATATATATACTGTATATTTTGATTTTTGGAAAAAAACTTGTCACAAAATTAGCTTTCTTCCGAATTTAAATGAAAACGTTGATACACTCTGATATCTGTCGATAAATTGTGCCTAGGATTCTCGACTGGTTGCTTGGCAACCTCGTGGACGAAGAAGGGTGGCAAAAACTCCACTGTAAAACCACAACGTGTTGTTTTACCCATGAGTGTGTGTAAAATTAAATTAATATACAAGCTGTATAAATTAACATTTTAAGAAATAGTTTTATATGTCAAAAGATATGCATAGTCACTGCATAGAGTTAGATGAGACATGTCCATTAAAGGTCCCCTAAACTGAAGTCTCTTTTATCGACCTAGTGATCCTATAGTTCTGAATCCTTTTATATAGACCTTTGGTCCCTAATACTGTATCTGAAGTCCTTTTATACAACCTTAGTGGTCCCTAATACTGTATCTGAAGTCCTTATATCGACCTTATGGTCCCAATACTGTATCTGAAGTCTCTTTTATATGACCTAGTGGTCCCTAATACGTATCTGAAGTCTCTTTTATACAGACCTTAGTGGTCCCTAATACGGTATCTGAAGTCTCTTTTATTAGACCTTAGTGGTCCCCTAATACGTCTCTGAAGTCTCTTTTATATAGACCTTAGTGGTCCCCTAATACTGTATCTGAAGTCTCTTTTATAACCTTAGTGTCCCTAATACTGTAATCTGAGTCTCTTTTATATAGACCTTAGTGGCCCTATACTGTATCTGAAGTCTCTTTTATATAGACCTAGTGTCCCCTAATACGTATCTGAAGTCTCTTTATAGAACCTTAGTGGTCCCTAATACGTATCTGAAGTCTCTTTTATATAGACCTTAGTGTCCCAATACGTATCTGAATCTCTTTTATATAGACCTTAGTGGTCCCCTAATACGGTCTCGGAAGTCTCTTTATATAGACCTATGGTCCCCTAATACGTATCTGAAGTCTCTTTTAGACAGACCTTAGTGGTCCCAAACACTGTATCTGAGGTCTCTTTTATATAGACCATCCTACAAGTACCTTCCTTCTATGCGCCATTTCTGTGTCTGTAGCTTTGAGAGAGAGGGGGAGGGGCAAGATGAGGCTGGTGTGTGTTTAATTCTCTGGACGGGCAAAGCAGAGAAGGTGAGTAACCTTGCCCCTTATGACCTCATAGGGCCCATCTGAGCTTCATTTTCTGAAAGGCAGTGCAGGATACTTAGACTCTGTTACACCTATCACTTTCTAGCCACTGAGGGACCATAGGCAAGCTGGGAAGCCATATAATGTTCAACAAACCCTCATAAAGTGACGTCTTCATGCCAGGGGACCTTTAAGAGACGCCAACATGACGCTCCACTACGCTCACTGTTTCAAACACACAGAACTCAGGAGATCATCATGGCAGGGGTTAAAACAAGTGCGTTGTCATGTAACTAAAGTGACGCACGGGACACAAACCAAGTGTCCCCTGGGTGACATTCCCTGTAGTTTGAACCCCCCCCCCACCTCTTCCTACACAGACACTGATGATCTTACTTCTTGAGCACTGTCTTCGAGCATCTAATATTACCGCAGATGGGTTTACAGTCAAAAGCCTCTTGTGTCGATACCAAATGCAGCGGGCCCAACAAAGCATCAGTATCGGACCACCTGGGGATGAAAGGGGATATATTAACCCAAGATGTTAGTAGGGTTTTTTCATTCACAATCTCAACCACGTTTTTTGAACAACAATCGTTTTACAGCATGTGGCCAGTAGAAAATATGTTTCCCACCGAACTTCTGGAGAATGCAGTTTTATTGTATGAATTATGAGAATTATCATTTTAAGGAGACAGGTGTGCACAGATATTAAAATTCACAGTGCAGGGAAGTTTAGCCCGGGTCTTCCCAGTTCACGCTCAGCCCTACAGTACATGCTTAACCTTACGCGCCCTATAAAATCCCATTTTCCTCTCACATTTTGACCACAGTGGAATAACTTTTAATAGCATAGAAGGGATATACACAGTCCAAAATTCCTGTGTGGTGAAGTTTGAGAGACAGCTTGCGCTTGAGTGTCGGACACTTTTGAGCTTGATGCAGAGGGGCCGTGATCCCGGGGCCCCACATGTGACAGCTTTCTCTCTATCATCCCGCCATATTCTTGAGTAAACTTGACTCATAATTTCCTGGCCTGCTGTTGTCCTTTTGGGCTGTAACTGTTTGTTGTGCTCTTTTTGGCACTTTGTCATGTTGCGACCTGCCGGATGGGGAGCGGCCCCGCTTTGCTCAGCTGAATTACGTGTCTTCTATGCTTAAGTTTAAGTGGGAGGGCCGGCCTTTAGTTTCAAGGGCCTTAGAGCATAGAAAGTAACTCGACCATACACGTCTGAAGCATGTACCGTGTATCCACTTGGCTAACACAGATAAGGGCATTGCAAAGGTCTTAACATCATGATAAAGACACTTTGACCTTTGATTCCTACCAAATAACGTCTCTGCAAGAAATGAAATCAAGGGGACATGTTCCCCTCTGCTGATGACTCATGCCTGAGAAACGTCTGCCGTCATTCTGGGAGCTCTCTCCTTCAGACGGAGAAATCCCCACAGGTTTCTGATCAGACTTGCCAGGTTTCGATAAAGGAGGTTTCCCCACCCCAAGTCTCCATAGAGATTGACTGACTAATAAAAATAGCTTGGCTCCCCGCTGTGGGTCAACATTAAGGGTCAACAATAAGGGTCAACATTAAGGGTCAACATTAAGGGTCACCCGACGGCCCGGGCTAGTAAAACGCCACGTTGGGCGAGCTGGCGCTTTTAAGGTTTTTGAGTTAAGCTCGATATTTTTTAACCGTTTTGGCTACGTTTTTGACAGGTTGACATTTTTGTCGACCCTTTTTCTGCGTTTTTTGACACGTTTCTTTTAAAGGTTTGACATGTTTTTTTTTTTCTTTCCTGTTTTTGAAACTTTTTTACTTTTCTTTTCTTGACACTTTCAATGTTTTCTATTAAAGTTTTTTCACACTTTTTTGTAGTTGACTTTGGGCAAGTAGAATTCTT
>NC_045743.1:18784238-18803829 GCF_008692095.1 Etheostoma spectabile | reverse complement strand
TCTCTGTTGGAGAAAAGTCCCAGCCGGATATAAACCAGACAGCAAAGACTCGACAAAATGTTATAGGCAGCACAGAGTGAAGAGAAAAAAGAAGAAAAAAATAAAAAAAAAACACTATTACTCGAGGCAGTGACTTTGCACTTCATTCAAGAAATACATGTGTTACCAGTGTTTTATGGGTCCAGTGAGTGGGGACAAGGGCACAACCAAAGGGAGCCGTGCTTAATAGGTGTGTGCTGGGGTAGACGGACCAGAATAAGCCTAAGGCTGGTCATGTGCCGTGTTGAAAGTGGACTGGCAGCACTAAAAGGGCAGACCAGTGAATACTGTACACAGCATCAAACAGATTTACTTTCCTACCTGCGAGACAAAAAATCGCATTGTTAAAACATAATTAAATGTCCCGCTTTCAGGGTGTGCGACATTTTTAACAGTTTTTAACTTCTTGATGCCGTGTGCAAAAGCAGATCTGTTTAGATTCTCCTGATGTCCTGACGTTGTGAATCAAAAATGGAGGAACGAGTATTGAGCTGTCTGCGGGCACCAGCAGCCCGGCTCCGCACCCCCTAGCACTCCTTCAGGACTACGTCTAGGTTCAGTATATTCTTGGATCAATCTTTGGCGAACCAATCAGCAAACAGAGGGAGTGGCTGAGAACAACTACTCTGAGGTTGTGCGCTAGAGTTGTAGTTCAAGTGAGAACTACAACCCCCCCCCCACACCGCCACCACCCCTGCCCCCCCACCCCCCCCCCCCCCCACCCCGCGACGATCCCTCCTCCACCTCCACGACTCAGGACGTGACGCATGGGACTCTGTTCCTTTGAAGAAGAGGCCAGGGAGAAAATACAGTCTCGACTCAACATTCCCCCCTTTTCACATTTTGTTTTGGTTTTATGTAATTGGAGAAAGATGCAAGAGAAGCCATATCTGTGGCTGAATATCCAGAGTTAAAGCACGGCAAGACGATCTTTGCTGGTTCTGTTGGCGGCCATGAGTTGTGAGCCTCACTCCCCACGGGGTTTGGGAAAAGTAGATTTTCCAGCTCGCTCTGCTAGTGTGTGCGAGTTGGCTAAGGCTAACGTTAGCGATGCTAAGCCGACGTCACGACCAAATTTAGCGATTGGTTATGGCAATCCTTTTTTACAGAGTACGCCTTCAAGGAAGTTAACACTGTCAGTGGAGGTAGTAGGACCAGCTAGCACCCAGAGCTCTACATATATCCAAATTCGTAAGAGACCAGACAAAAAAGGAGCTTTCTTAGGGAAACGTAAGGGAGGAAATTGGACTACCGGGTAGGTTTTGTTGTTGTGTTGATGGAGCAGCTAATACATTAGTCATAGCCGATGGACACCAAACTTCATTCAGAAAAACATTTTAAAAAGTTTTGTATTGTTGTATGCTTGGTAACGGACCAGACCCACAAAGTACAACAAATCGCATCCGTGTTGTTAGCTACTACCGCAAGTCATCAAGATGCGACGTTCCTTCCGGAGAAAGCATGAAAATCCCCGTGCATTTTTTCTCCTCTAGACAACTTTATTATTCCAGGCAGTTGATTTTTTTGACCACAAAGATCAAAGCAGCATAGTGGTTATTTTGGCCATATGATGATGAGGTAAGGATATGTTGTTGGTGCCTACAGTCTACACAACGGGTATAAGGGAGTAGTAACACAAATGATCCCAATCTGATCAAACCCACGCCATAAAAGCATGTGACGCGGTGTGAATGTGCGATTACACGGAGAAGCTGGGGAGGAAACTGGTTTTGGGAGAAACCCCTCCGCCTGAGGGCTCACCGGATTTTCCACTGGGTGCGGTTTTGTGTCCTCCCCCACGCCACATTACACGGGAGCATCTCAGACGCAAAGCGTCTCGCGTTAGATTTGATTGTCTCTAACGTACTGAAGCAAGCACTCCTGCAGTCAAACTCCATGCCTTCTCTTTTCTGCCGTTGTCCTTACGGTTTTTCCACCTCAGATTAATCTCTATTATTTACTTTGGAAATTGACTGGATGTTTACTTCCTGCCCCGCGGCTCTGCGTGAAAATAGACCCGACGTGTATCTTAGCACGGTGGAGCGAAGACCCACTTCACGCACGTGGATGGTGAAAAGTAGGACTAAAGGACTCTGGTGCTTCCAGGCTGTCCTGAAAGTCCACCTTGGTTCCACCATCACCAGACTGCTCTACATCTGAGAAAAGACCACACTTACAGAGGTCGGTGGATTTTACAATCCGTGTTCCATGCAAGCAAATGCGCGAGGGCTCACTGTTCAGATAAACTTAAATTCAAACATTTGGGTGAATTTGTCGACCCAGCAATCAGCGGGTGATCAACTCTGGTCTGAGTCCTAACGAGGAAAAATCAGCATTAGATCAGGGTCTGACTGACTTGAACTGTATCTCAGCATCACAAGATGCTGTGTTTACTTTATGTTGACAACAGTTAACGTTGAAGCAATATAAGAACAAAACCGTGTAAGAGGCAGAACAGAATCAGCAACAATAGATCATGAATTTGTCAAGACAAGAGACATTTTAAGAAAAACACTCAGCATGTTCCTGCTCCGCACAGTAATGCATCTATAATATGTGTGAGAACCTGATGGAAGACTACGAATAAGACAGCTGACTGCAGTGATTAATTATCTAACTTCTGTTTCCTCACCAGACGGTTCAGCTTTTTCAAATTCTCTGCGGAATCGTAACGCAGCGGAGTTTAAAGTAATGGAGAAGTGGGAGGAAGGGTGTAGCGTCGGCCTGTGTGTGTGTAGTGTAAAAGAGAGAGACCAAGACGTGATCTGCTGTGGGACTGCTCTCCTGCCACCTCCTGTCTGGGTTTTTTTGTGTGGTGTTCTGATCTGAGGCTTCTCCACGTGCTGGCAGAGAATTCCCGCAGCCAATCCTGATCTGAGGCTTGATGCCCCGAATCAAGATCAAATCAGCAGGGAGTGAAAACAACCAGAACCATCAGAGCTGCTGCCTCAGTCTCTGGTTGGGCTCCGCAGCCAGGCGGAGAGCATGGCCGTATACTGCTATTGAGGACACCGACGGTCCCAACCTCATGTTTCTATAAATCCTCTTTTTTGACAGGATGTTGCTGTCAAAAGCTTGATTAACAAACTTATTCATTGGATGATGTAGCGTAATTCGTTGCAGTGCGTTTCTGTTTAGCGATTTTTCTCACCCGAGCCAGACGACCGCTGACCTCGGAGCTCGGGAGCTGATGACACGCGTCACATCGCTGGTCTTGGCAACGCATGAAGACACCCACACACCACACACACACACACACACACAACACCACACACACACACGGCAATAATCATGACGAGAGAGGCTAGGAATGCTAAAGTGTCCATCAGCCTGGTACAATTCAACTGTTGTTGCACCTTAGCCTACTGCAGTATTGCAAAAACCTGTTGCCCACCCAAAAATATCATTTATGCTTTAGTGAAATAGGTGATTTTGTTCTTGTTGCTTATCTCTTTGTGTTTAGGACAGGGTGTTGTTCTTAGAAACGTCAATCCCAGTGTCGATTCCTAGCGAATTTTGGTACCAACACCAACAAAACTGCAAGAACTGAGGAATAGATGGACTAAATGTTTCTTACAACCTATTTTAATCTCAATGTTAAGGTTGCCCAAACATGCAGCTGTGCACAAACGTCGCGTAAAAAGTCTAATGACAGAATGATGATTTCAAGGAACCTGTCGGATTAAGTTTAAATACCAACATTACAGATGGATCAGGCATTCAGTGACGGCCTTTGAATGCTGCGTCAGCGACGTCAAAGGTCCAAAAAAGGTTTCATGGATTGGAAACTCAACAGGCACTCCAATGTTTAAAGTTACAATTTTTTTTTTATACTACAGGGTTGTTACAGGTCAGGGCTGTGTGTTGTGATTTTGGAGAGTTCGTCGCCTCCGCCAAGTAAAGCCCGCTAATTGTGGCTTCGCTCACTCTGTAATGCACACAGACCGATGTCTGGGCTGAAATGTGGAGAAAAGTGCCTGATGTGCAGACTGTGTCTCCTGTTTTGGAGAACAAGTCCCTCTGTTTTTTTTATCAAGGTGTGGCCGTGTGGCTCCTCCATTTGGCGTGAGATTGTTATGTGTGAGAGCATGAAAGAGGCTTAAAATACACCTTAGGACAGTGGTGGACGGCCACTAAGGTCATTTACTGAAGTCTGGGCTTTTTTTAAATAATAAAGGTTCGTATCATTGCCAGATGAAAAGCAAAGCTAATTAACAAAGCTAATTAACAAAGCTAACTAAGGCGCCACAAAACTCTTGTATTTCTCGGGGAGGGGGGGGCTGTTTTTCATGTAGAATACTCTATGGGCGACAGAAACTACGCACTATAGCTTGGAGTACAATGTCGAGGTACTTGTACTTCACTTGAGTCTTTTCTTTTCATGCCACTTTCTGCTTCTACTCCGCTACATTCAGAGAGATATTCTACTTTTTACTACATTCATCGACAGCTTTAGTTACTAGTTACTTTAGTTACTAGTACTTTGTTACTACTCTACATTCATCTGAAGTTTAGTTACAGTTACTTTAGTTACTAGTTACCTTAGTTACTCCACTACATTCATTGACAGCTTTAGTTACTAGTTACTTAGTTACTATTTACTTTAGTTACCACTACATTTATCTGACAGCTTTAGTTACTAGTTACTTTAGTTACTAGTACTTACGTTACTCCACTACATTCATCGACAGCTTTAGTTACTAGTTACTTAGTTACTCCACTACATTATCTGACAGCTTAGTTACTAGTTACTTAGTTACTCCCTACATTCATCTGCAGCTTTATAGTTACTTTAGTTACTAGTTACTTTAGTTAACTCTTACTTCATTGACAGCTTAGTTACTTAGTTACTATTACTTTAGGTATCTCTACAGCATCTGACAGCTTTAGTTAGTACTTTAGTATAGTTAATTGGATCCTCACATTATCTGACAGCTAGTTACTAGGTACTTGTTACTCTTACATCATCTGACAGCTTTAGTTACTAGTTACTTTAGTTACTCCACTACATTCATCTGAAGCTTTAGTGCTATAGTTACTTTAGTTACTAGTTACTTTAGTTATCCACGACATTTATCTGACAGCTTTAGTTACTAGTTACTTGTTACTCCTCATACATTTATCTGACAGCTTTAGTTTCTAGTTACTTAGTTTACTAGTTACTTTAGTTATTAGTTACTTAGTTACCAGCAGTCAGGCAACGGCCTCCAACTCCAGTGAGTGGATTAGACCATTAAAAACAGTTGGATCGTTTCCAGTTTCGAAAATGTGAAGATTTTTCTGTATGAAGTACTTTTACTTCAATACTCTCAATTCATGTTCCTAATGATCCTTACAGACTTTTACTCAAGTAACATTTTCAATGCAGGACTTTAACTGTAACAGAGGATTTTTGCAGTGTGGTGTTAGCCCATTTACTCAAGGAAAGGATCTGAATACTTTTCCCACCACTGCCTCAGGAGTTGTAATTACCTTTTTTTTAACTTTTGCCCCAGGTTTCATGTCGGAAGCAGGGGCGCCTGAAACCCCACCCTCCACAAACACTCTGTAGCAATGAGCACCAATTTGCCACATTCACAAACATTGTGAGAAAATAAAACAATCAACAGACGCCAATTAACAAGCGCAATTATGGCGATGCATGTAACGTGGTGTATCCCCCCCCCCCACATGGAATCACACAACAACATTTACTGTATTTCTTTAATTAAGGCCCTTACAGTGTGTTTAGGATTCCTTTTCGTGACACAATTGAGTTTTCAAAAAAAGGTGTCATGAAAGAGTTATTACATTTCCATATCATTGCTGTCATTATACAACAAGCTAATGATCAGTCTCGTGAGTGTATCTCTCGACTCTCACACACGCAGACACACCTACGCGGACGCAGGGGGGCGATCGTGTGGAAACATGCCCCCGACTATTTGATCTCATGTGTGACCGAGGTTTTGGCTCCCCTCTGTTTGGGCTTGTATCACGCCGAGTCCCAGAGACGGATGGTCGACCATGACCTCATCAGGCCGAACAAAAGACAGAGTGAAGCAGATAGTACAGAAAGAAGAGAGAGAGGAGAGAGAGAGAGAGAGAGAGAGAGAGAGAGAGGAGAGGAGAGAGAGGGGCTGGGAGGAGAGAGCTGCCTCCAGGGAGCCGGGGCTAAAGCTCCGCCGATGTTTTAGAGATTAGGGTTTGGAGAGTAAGACGTCTAATTGGGAGGGGAAGGAAGGGAGGGAGGGAGGGAAGTGGGTGGGGGGAAATTCACAGTGGAAGGAAGGTAGCAATAGCAATGTAGAGATGGTAAAATTAAAGCAGGTCAAAGTTAAGCTTCAGCTGATATAGTTGGCACTCATGGATTGCTTAATGCTCTCTTCTCTCTCTCTCTCTCTCTCTCTCTATCTCGCTCTCTCTCTCTCTCTCTCTGTTGATCTGTCCCTTGCTTCCCCTATTACAACATTACTGTAAGAGCCATTTACTGTGTTTCTCATTTATTGTATTATATTTAGCAAATATTTGTTCTATCGGTATGAGACAGCTACCCACAGTATGGAGTGGTATAATTATTTACATACAGACAGTATGAAATAATTTACCGCTCATACAGTACATATTTAGGTGTTTACTCTGCTGATTATTTGTGTGTTTATCATGTCTACTAGTAGGGATGGGGGGGGGGGGGGGGGGAGGAGAGATATATGACAATTCAAACACAGACACACACGTGCACAGTTTTGGTTTGGCTGTACCTGAAATGGAAATAATGGATTTAAAATGGATTTGTATTCCGGACTTCCGGCCCTAGGTTGGTAAGTGGCTTTGAAAGGATGTTAAGCCACTACAATTACTCTGCCCCCCCCCCCCCATACTATAACATTATATTTAAATGAAGAGAGAGTCTATTATAGCCATTTTCCAGTCCTGTGTGCCATGGCAATTTGAAAGGATTACAGATCACTAAGGCTTTTTAAGTAATTCAGGACCCCAACAACAATAGCTATAATACACATTGTCATTTGTTGGTCTCGATAGAGTGGGGTGCTTTCTGCAGGACAAACTTAAGTGAGCTTGCATCTATAGTATTATGCCTTTGTGACTATTTTGGCTTCATAGAAAAGATGAATTTGAAAGTTGGGACTCGTGAGATGCGTGGAACAAGAAACGCATGAAATGTGCAAGATTCTCCACATTTACACACTTTTTTAATAATGGAAATAATCTAAATTGTATGCATTGATTTTATACATCATCGACTGAAGTCCTTATTGTTACTTCAGATACTACAGTCTCAAGGTTGTTTTGGGGGTCCCTTTTTCAGCGACAGTCCAAACTCCGAAATCTTGGTGTCATATTTGATCAGAGTATGGTTCTTGATCAGCATATCAACTCACTAACCTGCACATGTTTAATTCAACTAGAAACATTGCTACACGTAGAGTTGTGTATCGCAATGTGAATGAGATGATCCATGGTTTATCATGCAACTTCGTTTTCACCTTTTCTCGCAAGGAGTCCCAAGACAACTGGTCCCGAATCTCTGCAAGGTTCTTGACCAGGTCCAGAGGAGTTGCTGTTTACCCATTTACTCCTGTTTTAACCAAGTTACGTTGGTTATGATCAGTAGGATCCAATTTAAATTTCTTGTTTTACATATAAAGAATTACTCCCTGTTTATATCCCGGACCTGCCCATCCGTACGTTACTAACTAGGCTACCTTTGCCTAAATGCCACCAGACTCCATTGACAAAAAGAGTATTTTACCCTGCAGAACATAGAGATGTTCCCGTCTACCGCTACTTCGATCGGTATGTTTGTGTTATGTGTGACTTTGGTGTGATCAACCCTTTAAAACCCAACCTCCCTTCAAGTCCTTGAATCCAAATCGCAATGTTTCCCTGATTTCACCATTATTTATTCAGAGAAGGTTCTCTGAGAGGAAGCCTCTCTTTTAAAGAAACGCCCACTGATCACATTCACACGGGTACACACATTCACAACCTGCAAGCAGCCCAGTACAACCACAGTGATCTGCGGCCACTGACCAACTCCACAGGACAGCTTCTGGGTTAGGGCCTAGATCACGGGCAACTCCGTGGTGGTAATGAGGGAGGGAGACGTTCAATTTACCACCCAGATTCAGACTCGGTTTAAAATGGGGACTGAACCGACGACCAAGCTCGGTCTCCCCTCTCTAACCTTTAGGCCACCAGTGCTAACCTATAACACAAGTACTCATTTTAACCAGAATCACGACTCCCTAAACCATAACCAAGTTGCTTTTGTACCTAAACCCCAGAGACAAAAAAAACACGAGCATCCCAACGAGCCCTCTTTCTCACCACCTGTGTAATCACGGAGGTGTTGGTCTGCTGACTCCTGGGGAACATATCTGGCTTTCTTCATGCTCCACTTACTTCACCCGCCACTGTTACTTTGTCTGATGTATCAGCTTTATTGAGCTCCTGTGGTTTTATTTGTGGGGGGGTGATGTCATTGTGCTGGATGTTGTTGAAAGCTGCATAGAGCTGCAGACTGGGTGTAGATTTCCTGCTGGATTGCATCAACATGTTACAGACGCTCCTGGACACATTATCAGCGATGTCGCTTTCACAGTCAGGGGTAACAATAAGGGTCAACATTAAGGGTCAACAATAAGGGTCAACATTAAGGGTCAACATTAAGGGTCAACAATAAGGGTCAACAATAAGGGTCAACATAAGGGTCAACATTAAGGGTCAACAATAAGGGTCAACATAAGGGTCAACATTAAGGGTCAACATTAAGGGTCAACAATAAGGGTCAACATTAAGGGTCAACATAGGTAACATAAGGGTCAATTAGGTCAACATAAGGGTCAACATTAAGGGTCAACAATAAGGGTCAACATTAAGGGTCAACAATAAGGGTCAACATTAAGGGTCAACATTAAGGGTCAACAATAAGGGTCAACATTAAGGGTAACATTAGGGTCACAATAAGGGTCAACATTAAGGTCAACAATAGGGTCAACATTAAGGGTCAACAATAAGGGTCACATTAAGGGTCACATAAGGGTCAACAATAAGGGTCAACATAAGGGTCAACATTAAGGGTCAACAATAAGGTCAACATAAGGGTCAACAATAAGGGTCACTATCAATTAGGTCAACATTAGGGTCACAAAGGTCAACATAAGGGTCAACATAAGGGTCAACATAAGGTCAACATTAAGGTCAACATTAGGGTCACAACAAGGTAATAAGGTCACATAAGGGTCAACATTAGGGTCAACATTAAGGTCAACAGGGTCAACATTAAGGTCAACATAGGGTAACATTAAGGGTCACCTGTCCGACGGCCCGGGCTAGTAAAACGCCACGTTGGGCGAGCTGGCGCTTTTAGGTTTTTGAGTTACAGCTCGATATTTTTTAACCGTTTGGCTACGTTTTTGACAGGTTGACATTTTTGCGACCCTTTTTCGCGTTTTTGACCGTTTCTTTTAAAGGTTTGACATGTTTTTTTTTTTCTTCCTGTTTTTGAAACTTTTTTACTTTCTTTTCTTGACACTTTCAATGTTTTCTATTAAAGTTTTTCACACTTTTTTGTAGTTGACTTGGGCAAGTAGAATTCTTTTATAACTTCTCCAGTCAAGTTTAAAGTAACAAAATAAAAAGTTGAACAGTGACAGTTAACCCAGCAAAGGTTAATCCAACAAGGAGATTACCTAAAACTGCCCCCCCCCCCCCCCAATTCTACTTTATGATGACTCATAAATAAGGAGCCGATGGGATTACATTTCACTGAAAGGGTAAATTCTTCATAAGGTGAATACCATTGATTGATTAAGAAACAAAAATAATAATAATGTTACTCCAGCAGGTAAGAGAAAATATTCAAGACCTGTGTCAATTGAGTCTAGATTTCAGGGAACTGGATTTGATGCTTTTCTTTTTTTAATAACTTTTTAAGATCTGCTGATATTCTCGCAGGCGCTGTCTTTCCTCAAATGTACAGGTTTGACAGTTTTGGCAAGATGCCACAGAAAGCCTGAATAAAAAAATAAAAAAAAATCTAATAGGGACCAGCTAAGTCCTTAGTCCACAAAGCTTTTCTACCCCCCCCCCCCCCCCCCCCCCCCCCCCCCCCCCCCCCCCCCCCCCCCCCCGCCATTCCCACTCTGCCTAGAGGACATGGTCTTGCTTAAAATACAGCGGCCGAGTGCTTTAACAACACTGCAGGGGTCACTGACATAAAGGTCATACGTCTATTTCTGCATCTTCTTTTGGCATCTCAGCGGATGCATTTGATATTTTAAGTGCCATATAGCATGATAGCATGATAAACTTTGGCAATTATTTGTGGTAATTGAAATATAAAAGTGGATGAAAAATGGATCTTGGCAGTGAGCATTTCAGCATTCACTGACATGGTTTATGTGTTTGTTTTGATTACAGTTTCCAGATGTCGTGGCTTCTCTCCCGGCGTTGCACTAGATGGTTGAGTTGTTGATATTCAAATTTCGAAGCTATTAAAGGTTCTTTATTACAGGCCACAAAACAAACGCTCTGACCTTTTCCCCAGATGGCTTTAGACACAGTGAGGAATTCACAGAGATCTGGTGTTAAGTAAAGAAAGATATTTCCTTTCTATTTTATATCTAGACAACGTGACGTCACAAACACACAATACTGAATGACACAGTGTTTCTTACACTTTTTCACGGTCAGTCTTTGGGTCTGAAAGTGTAGCTAGGCTGATGATGATGGATGGCGTCGGCAATTCTAAACTTCTCAGTATGAACCGCTTAGAAATGTAAACATTGCCAACAGTATTGTTGGAAAAAGTCATAACTTTTGTGAATTGTATCTCACATAGATTCCAGGAAAAGACGAAAATGTAAATGTAAATGTAAATGAGTATTGTGTAAAGAATCGATTTCTTACCTTCTCGCTATCATCATGCATATGCAGTGTCACTTTTAGCTTTATTGTGGTATTAATAACTCACATTTCGGAAACAATGCAGCCACCAATGCTTATGGTATCTAGTATTTGTCAAGGCCGCAGGTTTGGATTGTATTGAAAAAAATGTCTTTGGCTTTGGTTGCATGCGTGTCAACAGTCCATGTGGCGAAGAAATGCATGTGTCGAAATGTAATCTTGGATCCCAATTGGCTCTTGTCGGACGTCGATTTAGCTTTTTATTATTAGATTTGATTGTTTCTCTGCATCAATATGCAGAGAAACAATCAATCAGATCTAATTCCATTCTCCATTGTCACGTTGCCAATCAGACTGTCTCCAATGGTTGGCACACGGAAGAGGAAGTCTTGGCCCGGATATCTGCCGGCAACACCGGAACCCACAAAATATTGGCACTAGCCCCCAGAGGCTAAATATATAGCTAAATATACAGCCGATGGGTTAAAATATTGTTTGGCAATGAGTTCGAGCAGCCTGTATGCACCCTATGAGGTGAACCCTAGGGGGAAAATAGCCCTGATCTTCTCTTATCTGGACTATTGTGGACAAACAGTAAGAAAACAATGATAAGAAACAAGAGATATTAAAAGTGAGAGGCCCATTCCCAGGGACAATTGTGACCTTACATAGTGAAGAAGGGAAAAAAATTTAAAAAAAAAAAAGTTTGGAAATTCCCTAGCATGAACTTTCCCTGTTTACATTTAAATGTAGCTCAAATGAATCTAAGTTGCTTTGCCCTAATTATGTTGTTTCAAGACACAGAACAATGTCTGTGTTTACTGTCATGTTGAGTGACGCTGACCAGTGCAGTCAGCAGTTTTTTTTTTAAGTTTTTTTTTAAAGACAATAGCGGAGGTCAGTCACTTCCAAGATATAAACTGTGTCTGGCACTGGATGGATGGAGAAATGCTATTAGATGATGTTCCAAATACACTGGACACAATTCAAACCCACTGGATACTACGTGCACACACACATGCACAGCAACCTCACATTGTGGCCTTCATGTGCATGGCTCTTCGCTGACCTGCAGGGCCTGTTGCACATGTCGGTATGACTGTTTTAGAGATACTCAAAGATTATGTGCGGGTAATTTTTCTGTGTTTTTATGGCAGTCTGATTTTATAGACCTATGTTTTCCTTTGTATTCTCATGTCTTTTATTTATTGTGTTCCAGTTTATTGTGAAGCATTGGGATTTTTATCTGTGAAAAGTGCTATATAAATAAACCTGATTCACCTACTTACTTAATCCCAGACTAAGTGCAAGAATAAGTCTTGATTTGAATCACTTTCTTTAGGCTGTAAAAAAAAAAAAAAAAAAAAAAAGTACATAGCTGGGATATGATTCCAAGGACAGCATATTCACAATTGGACTGAACTCCTGTAAGAACTCTTATGTTAACATGTTCAAGGCTTCGTATTTCTCAGGCTAGCATCACATACTTGAGATCATTGAAGGTCTCAGCGGACGCAAATGGCCTTGGTCATGGGAATAAAACAGCACAAGGAATGAAAACACAGGGAATAATAAACATTAAGGGTTTAGGTTGTTAGCTGGCGCTCCTCAGGTTCCCGGGCTGACATCAAAACCGTCACTGAACGGTTTTATCAGCTGTAGTTAATAAAGTAATTGGGGTAGATGTGTTTCTGTGCGGTGTGTTTCCAAAAAGCCTGGAAGAAGACGCAGAAGAACGCTATATTTTTGGTATTCAAGGATGAAATCCACTGGATGTTTTTTGCCAAATAAAAAGACAAGAGTTGTGTGTCTGTCTCTCAGTAAGCAATCTAGCGTGCTCACAATCTTTATGAAAAATAAACTTAAAACTAGTTTGGCAAATAACTGATTTTCATAATACTCGTTAGTTTTAGAAGAATACATCACTAAATGCTTTAAAATTAACAGGAACTTCAGAACAATTCAGAGTGAGCATTCACCTAATGACAAAAAGCATGCAGTCATTATGTTACTTGCTAATTAACAGTTAAAGCATTATCTTGATTTACTTACGGTGTATTATTCATGAACAACTAACATTGTATTAATAGATTATACAACAGGTGTTTTTCTACTGCACTTTAAAACTAAACTGAAAGTATACTGTCTCATTGAGTAATAAAACTGGTTTGAATGTAACCAGTGTAATTTTCTGTACCCGTATGAATTATAGATTTTTCTTTTCTGATTAGTGGTGATTGTGAAACTCTCCGTGCATACACCTAAACAGTTGGCAACAGTACATTGGGTTAGGGTTAGGGTCAGGGCTAACCCTAACGAGATCCACGCTGTCTGCCTGCATCTCGGGGCTCACTGGACACTGTGACTGCTTCCTCAGCACCGTCAAACCTTTGGAAAACGTATTTTGACGTGACGTTGGCCACTAACGTGGTCTGTAATGGTCATTAATTCATTGTCCTGTGTCGGAAGCTTGTAAACGGACGATGAAACCGCTAATGGTCCCAACCTGCTTCCAACGATACAAATTAGAGAAGACGGGCCTCGGGATTCTTTTAAGCACATTTCATAAAGCGCATGGCGACTTGTGGTTATGTATTTGTAAAGGAACTTCCTCTCAAGGTTGAACGACAGTGGTGTCAAACGCTGGCCCACTTTCCTCCAACAGACCGACAATACTGAATACAGTTTAGTAAAAAAAAAAAAAGTAAAACTTACAAATTACATTTTGTAATAGATAAGTCTGATATAATTGATCTTTGTTCATCTTGTAAGTTGTAGGTTTTAAATGTGATATATATATATATATATATATATATATATATGTATGTGTATATACAGTATATTTATTTATTATATCACAAAAAAACAATAGTCATGGCCAAAAGCAAACACTCCTACGTTTACATTTTGGATATTTATAACCGAGGCTCAGAGAAGGCTTTACTACTGTGGGTCAACTGGATTCAGGCCAAAGGCACCAGAACATCTCCTGTGTGATACCATTTCCGTGTATATTTGAGCTCTCCCTAAACTCCAACACTCAAACACAGTGGAAGGAATGAGAAAATGACACCTGGGAAAACATTCCAGGAGGGGACCCTGCTCACGCTCGGGCCGGTGTCCCCGGCATTCCCCGCATGTCCGATGAAGCCGTACGAGCGTATTAGCATTCTGCTGACATGGGACGGTAACGGGACACGAGGTACTGCCTGTGGAGCTGCAACCAGAGCTGGTAATCATGTATATCCAGGCATGCTGCTGCTAGAGATGGGCCTACATATATTTATTTGGAGCCTCAGTGAGGCGGTTGCGGTAAAGAAAACTGACAGATTGGGAAAGTCCACTTGAAGGGTGAACATTGGAGGGATGGGTAGTTTTTTTTATATATATACTGTATATTTGGATTTTTGGAAAAAAACTGTCATACAAAATTAGCTTTCTTCCCAGATTTAAATGAAAACGTTGATATCACTCTGATATCTGTCGATAAATTGTGCCTTAGGAGTCTCGACTGGTTGCTTGGCAACCTCGTGGTGACGGAAGAAAAAGGGTGGCAAAAAACTCCACTGTAAAACCACAACGTGTTGTTTTACCCATGAGTGTGTGTATAAATTAAATTAATATAACAAGCTGTATAAAATATAACATTTTAAGGAAATAGTTTTATATGTCAAAAGATATGCATAGTCACTTGCATAGAGTTAGATGAGACATGTCCATTAAAGGTCCCCTAATACTGTATCTGAAGTCTCTTTTATATAGACCTTAGTGATCCCTAATACTGTATCTGAAGTCTCTTTTATATAGACCTTAGTGGTCCCTAATACTGTATCTGAAGTCTCTTTTATACAGACCTTAGTGGTCCCTAATACTGTATCTGAAGTCTCTTTTATATAGACCTTAGTGGTCCCTAATACTGTATCTGAAGTCTCTTTTATATAGACCTTAGTGGTCCCCTAATACGGTCTCTGAAGTCTCTTTTATATAGACCTTAGTGGTCCCCTAATACTGTATCTGAAGTCTCTTTTATATAGACCTTAGTGGTCCCTAATACTGTATCTGAAGTCTCTTTTATATAGACCTTAGTGGTCCCCTAATACTGTATCTGAAGTCTCTTTTATATAGACCTTAGTGGTCCCTAATACTGTATCTGAAGTCTCTTTTATATAGACCTTAGTGGTCCCTAATACTGTATCTGAAGTCTCTTTTATATAGACCTTAGTGGTCCCCTAATACGGTCTCTGAAGTCTCTTTTATATAGACCTTAGTGGTCCCCTAATACTGTATCTGAAGTCTCTTTTAGACAGACCTTAGTGGTCCCATAACACTGTATCTGAGGTCTCTTTTATATAGACCAGTCCTACAATGAGCCTTCCTTAGTATGCGCCATTTCTGTGTCTGTAGCTTTTGAGAAGGAGAGAGGGGGAGGGGCAAGATGAAGGCTGGGGGTGTGGTTAAATTCTCTGGACGGGCAAAGCAGAGAAAGGTGAGGTAACCTTGCCCCTTATGACCTCATAAGGGCCCATCTGAGCTTTCATTTTCTGAAAGGCAGTGCAGGATACTTAGGACTCTGTTTACACCTATCACCATTTCTAGCCACTGAGGGACCATAGGCAAGCTGGGGGAAGACATATTAATGTTACAAAAACCTCATAAAGTGACGTCTTCATGCCATGGGACCTTTAAGAGACGCCAACATGACGCTCCACTACGCTCACTGTTTCAAACACACAGAACATCATGAGATCATCATGGCAGGGGTTAAAACAAGTGCGTTTGTCATGTAACTAAAGTGACGCACGGGACACAAACCAAGGTCCCCTGGGTGACATTCCCGTGTAGTTTGAACCCCCCCCCACCTCTTCCCTACACAGACACTGATGATCTTACTTCTTGAGCACTTGCTTCGAGCATCTAATATTACCGCAGATGGGTTTACAGTCAAAAGCCTCTTGTGTCGATACCAAATGCAGCGGGCCCGCAACAAAGCATCAGTATCGGACACCCTGGGGATGATAAGGGGATATAATTTAACCCAAGATGTTAGTAGGGTTTTTTTCAATTCACAATCTCAACCACGTGTTTTGAACAACAATCGTTTTACAGCATGTGGCCAGTAGAAAATATGTTTCCCACCGAACTTCTGGAGAATGCAGTTTTATTGTATGAGAATTATGAGAATTATCATTTTAAGGAGACAGGGTTGCACAAGATAATTAAAATAATTCACAGTGCAGGGAAGTTTACCCGGGTCTTCCCAGTTCACGGCTCAGCCCTACAGTACATGCTTAACCTTACGCGCCCTATAAAATCCCATTTTCCTCTCACATTTTGACCACAGTGGAATAACTTTTAATAGCATAGGAAGGGATATACACAGTCCAAAATTCCTGTGTGGTGAAGTTTGAGAGACAGCTTGCGCTTGAGTGTCGGACAGCTTTTGAGCTTGATGCAGAGGGGCCGTGATCCCGGGGCCCCACATGTGACAGCTTTCTCATCTATCATCCCCGCATATTCTTTGAGTAAACTTTGACTCATAATCTTCCTGGCCTGCTGTTGCTGTCCTTTTGTGCTGTAACATGTTTGTTGTGCTCTTTTTGGGCACTTTGTCATGTTGCAGACCTGCCCGTGATGGGAGGCGGCCCCGGCTTTGCTCAGCTGAATTACTGTTCTTCTATGGCTTAAGGTTTAAGTGGGAGGGCCGTGCCTTTAGTTTCAAGTGCCTTAGAGCAATAGAAAGTAACTCGACCATACACGTCTGAAGCATGTACCGTGTTATCCACTTGGCTAACACAGATAAGGGCAATTGCAAAGGTCTTAACATCATGATAAAGACACTTTGACCTTTGATTCCTACCAAATAACGTCTCTGCAAGAAATGAAATCAAGGGGACATGTTCCCCTCTGCTGATGACCTCATGCCTGAGAAACGTCTGCCGTCATTCTGGGAGCTCTCTCCTTCAGACGGAGAAATCCCCACAGGTTTCTGATCAGGACTTGCCAGGTTTCGATAAAGGAGAGGTTCCATCCCCACCCCAAGTCTCCATAGAGATTGAGCTGACTAATAAAAATAGCTTGGCTCCGCTGTTTACCCAGAGTGGGATGTTTTGTTTTCGGTATTTTCCTTTTTCTCCATCACTCCCTCGGTCTCTGGGTTTGAGCCTTGGATGTGATTGGACTTATTTCTTACTCGCTATAATATGAATTACATTAAGTTATAATTTTAAAAAAAAGTACACATTTTAAATCAATGTGGACATTTTTGAACACCATTTTCTAGAAGCTTTGAAAAACGATTTGCCTCCGTCTATCTTCCTGGGTTAAACCCAACACTTTTTTTTTATCACTTTTTGCCCTTTTTTTCAGCATTTTTTGCATTTTTACACTACCATCAATATACTGCATACGTTACTAACACCAATATATCACCACTTGTTTTACACTATTTTTTTTCTTTTTCGAATTAATGGACAAGAAACCTCATTTATGTGAAATTATATAATTAATTAACTTTGTCAAAGATTTTTTTGGGCGGGAAATAAAACACCTAAAATTCAAATAGTGAACTGATCTTTCATTTAACTTGCAAGTGTTAAATGGAACCATCCATGTAATATTTGGACAATTTGGATGAGAGAATCCCAAATTTACGATGTAGAAACTTAAAAAAAGGGGGCAAATTTGACCCTGGGACAACAGGAGGGTTAAAACGTGCGTGGACGTGAGCATTACATGAAGGATCAGAGTCTACTGGTTGGACCAAAGGCTCCAGGCAGCAGAGAAATCAAAGCCACATGGACGCCCTCAGCGTCTGTCTGTACTGTCAGAGTGAATGGGCCATTAATGTCAGGACGGACCCATAAACGTCAGGTTGAGGAGACAAATGATAGGTGACAGGTGACGTCCATGGAGGTACGATGATCCTGTTAAAAAGGAAAGATGTGTAGGGGTGGTTTCCCATGTTTAGCCTTCATACCTCTCTGATGGTGACACATAAATATACTACATATAAACGTATTATCATTGTGTTTTTTGTGTCTTTTATATTGTATTATTCTGTGTTTTTTCTCTTTCTCATTCTGTAGCGGACGCTGGTAACTTTAATTTCCTTGCGGGAGTCATCCCAAAGGGATTAATAAAGTCTATATAAGTCTAATAAAGTCTAAGTCTATATATAATATCATGCCTCATTTGTTATTTATCAAACGTGTTAATTAGAGACGTTTCAATTTTATGACTTACAAGTTGAGTGTGTGAAATGTGTGTTGTTCCATAAGTAGGAATGTTCAAAGTTATATCAAATATTCTCTATAATTTAAAATGTGCATTACAATCTGTGTCAGTGCTATGAAATGGTACGCACTTCCTGTCTCCTTAATGGGCGTGGGGAATGTCGTGTGCATGGATTAAAGGTTATATCTGCATCATTTATTAATATTTCCTTTCACTACAACATTAAATATTTACACAGCTAAAAGCCATATTTAGCATTACGGATATTAGTTTTGTTTACCCTTACCCTCGCGAACGCTAGCTGACGTTAGCTTTTCTGCGTTGCCAGATCTGGTAAGACTTTGTTCCTGAGACAGACACAGGTCTCGAACAAAGGTCATTTTCTCAGAATTTGTTAATCTGAAAAATTGTCATTTTAGTGTCGATGGTGACGATGGGGCAAAACAATCGGTCATAATCTGTGTTCACGTTCACTTTTCCCGTTGGAATCACTAGACTCAGGACCTGCCGCTAGTCTCCTATATGTCTTTTCCACCAAGGCTAACCAAGTGCTGGTTCTGGTCTGGTGTTAGTGCCAGTTCGGTGCTGGTTCTACTCTCCAGTTCTCTAAGAACCAGCTGGATCTGCCCCAGCCGGAGAGCCAGCAGACCGTTGGTTTCCTCCACAGACCACGGTGGTTCTGGTTTCCCATCTATGTCCAATGCTAACATTAACAGCTCTTTTTGGCTAACAGCTGACCGGGGTTTTCAAAATGGCCGCCAGAAGTTTTTGTTTTTGAACGTGGTGATAACCCCGCCCCCCCCAGCACCTGACGTAACCGGTTCTTATCTCCAGACTAGCGCTATGTTGGTGCTGAGGTGGAACCCTGTTTTCTTGGCCCAGAACCAGGTTTATTTGTGTGGAAAAGCAAAGAACCGGTTTGATATTTGGCACTGACTCCGAACCAGCACCAGAACTGCCTTGGTGGAAAAGACATACTAAAGAGGGGTGGCGCCTCGGTTCTTAATCATTGAAGTGTGGTAAGATGGAGATTTGATGAAATGTTAGGGTGGGATGGGCAGGATGTTATACACAGCCAAAGCTTACAATGGGCACATTATTTTATATCCATTACATTTTATGGCTTCAAACTGTCTCCTGATGTTCTGGGAAAGGCAATCACGCAGCACTCTTTAACCCTCATGTTGTCCGCGGGTCATATTGGCCCGTTTTCCTAGTTCAATGTTCTTTTTAATTCCCCAAAATAACATGATTGACTCCACACAACGCTCTTTGGCAAGTACAAATCTCTACTGTTATTAATTTAGGGGTGTCTTATTCAATTTTATAACATTTGAAGTGTTATAAGTGCTTTTGAAATAGTATTGAGTAAAAGTTGACATATTCCAATCTGTGATTATCCATCAAC
>NC_045743.1:18768824-18784222 GCF_008692095.1 Etheostoma spectabile | reverse complement strand
TTAGTCTAAATAATTACTAATTTCTGCTTTTCTAACTCAAACATTAGGTATAATTTCCAGTAAATAAGGTTTATTGAGCATAAATTCCCAAAAGGACTGTAAAACAGCAAAAAAAGTAGGGGACAAAAGGGGACAAAAAAATGTAAGAAAAAGTTAAAAATGTAAGAAAAAGTTAAAAACATCGATAAAAAGCATTAACAAAAGTGTTGAATTTCACGGTAAGACAACACAAGGGTTAAGAAAGTATAATTGGCATTGAAAATATATACATTTATATTTATAGAGAGAAAATGCCACATAACAGTGTGACCATAGAAACCCGTCCATTAGATTGAACACACAGTGTAAAGAGCTCTAACAGCGCTGTGTGTATCAGTGTTGGAAGCATGATGGATAGGTAGGAGACACCCGTAATTCATCAGCTGTAACACCAACCCCCTTTTTAATAGATTTATTGCTTGTCCGTTGGTGATGTCGTGGCTTAAATAAATACAGATCATCCCAAACTCCCTGGAGCCTGTTTCCCAGGTAGTATGCTACACCTTGCTCTCTGACTGCAGAACCATGAACTGTTGCTCCGACAGTTGGGACAGTTCATGATGTCATTGTTAGTCAGGCTTTTCTCAAAACAACACACATCCAACAACATATATCTCATAGCAACAACAAAGAAATATGGCAATGAAATATGGCATCTGATGAGTGATGAGCTATGTAAGAAAGCAGCACATCCTAAAGATAGAAACAGGACCTGTGTTTACCCTGTACATGAGAATCACCTAAGAAACTTATGACTACGAATACTCATTAATATAAAATGGGGGCTATATAAACTTATAAGTACAAAATTGTCTTATCCCTTGTGTTGTCTTCCCGTCAAAGTTGAAAATCAACACTTTTGTTGATACTTTTTATCAATGTTTTTAACTTTTTCTTACTTTTTTCTACCTTTTTTCTACATTTTTTAGGCTTTTTTTCAATGTTGGTCACTTTTTTGACATTTTCAACACTACGTAACACTAACATATTAACTTTAGTTTACAGTTATTTTTGGAATTTATTCTCAATAAACCTCATTTATAGGAAATTATACCTAATGTTTGAGTTAGAAAAGCAGAAATTAGGAATTATTTAGACTAAAATTAAAGGAATGGATGTTGATGATAATCACAGACTGGAATGTGTCAACTTTTACTCAAAACTATTTCAAAAACACTTCCATTTGTTTTCAAATGCTATAAAATTGAATAAGATGCCCCAAAATTAATGAAAGTAGAGATTTGTACTTGGCAAAGAGCGTTGTGTGAAATCAATCATGTTATTTTTGGGAATTAAAAAGAACATTGATATGGGACAAGGGGTCAATTTGACCCGAGGACAACATGAAGGTTAAAGACTTAGTCATGTATCAACATTTTTCAAAACATCCATCAACCCACTTGACATCTATATACAGAAATGTGATAAAGTAAAAAAAAATATTAAACCCAGAAATTAGTCCTTTTTTCTGTAGCGTATTGTCATACTTTAGGTTTAGGGAACCTTCCAGAAATCCAGTGTCAGAAATGTAGACTTTATATGTGCTTATGCGCATAGTCCAATAAAAAACATTCATATTGATGACTATTTCAGATTAATGAAGCTAATACAGTGCAATCAAACTGCTAATCTCCTGTTAAACTTGATTAATGGTTATGCGTTGAATCTACACCAGAGGTACGTACAGTATGCCTGTACAACCCGGTCTCACATTGGCTCGTGAAATGGGACGTTATTTTGATTTATTGATCCGTGTACATGTAACGATTTTCTCATTTATTACGTGTACTGTCCACGATTTTTGAACGTAACCGTTTAACGAACTGCCAAAACACTGGGCTGCTGTGGAGGACGAAACGACTGGGAAATGAAACGCAGGATAACAGCTCGCGCCAGGACACGATCCCCGGGCACAGGGACATGATCCGCGGTCTCTCGGGGACGCAACAACAGGGAATTGAAACGCAACACGCAGGATGATGACAACAGCTCGCACCGGGACACGATCCCCGGCACAGGGACATGATCCGCGTCTCTAGGACCAACACACGGAAATGAAACGCAACACGCAGGATGATGACAACAGCTCGCACCGGGACACGATCCCCGGGCACAGGGACATGATCCGCGGTCTCTGGGGGACGCAACAACGGGGAAATGAAACGCAACACGCAGGATGATGACAACAGCTCGCACCGGGACACGATCCCCGGGCACAGGGACATGATCCGCGGTCTCTGGGGGGACGCAACAACGGGAAATAAACGCAACACGCAGAATGATACAACAGCTCGCGAGGACACGATCCCCGGACAGGGACATATCCCGGTCTCTGGGGACGCAACAACGGAAATGAAAGCGAACGAACACGCAGGATATGAAACAGCTCGCACGCGGACACATCCCGGGCACAGGACATGATCCCGGTCTCTGGGAGGACGCAACAACGGGGAAATGAAACGCAACCGCCAGATGATGAACACAGCTCGCACCGGGACACGATCCCCGGGCACAGGGACATGATCCGCGGTCTCTGGGAGGACGCAACAACGGGGAAATGAAACGCAACACGCAGGATGATGACAACAGCTCGCACCGGGACTCGATTCCCGGGCACAGGGACATGATCCGCGGTCTCTGGGGGGACGCAACAACGGGGAAATGAAACGCAACACGCAGGATGATGAAAACCGCTCGCACCGGGACACGATCCCCGGGCACAGGGACATGATCCGCGGTCTCTGGGAGGACGCAACAACGGGGAAATGAAACGCCGCATGCCGGCGGGACTGTTTGTGGCAAGAAAGAGAATAACGCTGAAAGGAACTGCAACACACGGGACACAATCCCCGGTCTCCGGGGTGAAAAGTCCTGTGTTGTTTGACCCATCCACCTTTAGCACATGGAACACAATCATAGTCGGGTTTGATTAAAAATGACTTTATTCACGGAAGTTGTCCCTGTGAACATAATAAAATAAGAAAGACGTTAAAACCAGATCTTGACACACACTCCCTCAAAAACATGAGGTAACAATTCATGCTTTTAAAGACATCCAGGGACCTTTGAAAGGTTCCTGGATGTCTAGGCGCCCAGTTTTATCAGTTAATAATCCAGCCTGGGTCGCAACATTGGAGGCATCAAGCCAACTCTTGAGTTTTACATAACATATGACCTCTGCCCTAAGATGTACTGTTGATTAGACTTTGTTTATCCCTCGTGCTGTCGTCCCGTTACCCATGAACTTGTCCTTCCAGGTCAAAATTGAAAATTAATATTTCTTTTGTGCTTTTCCAGTGTTTTTGTCGCTTTTTCTGATTTATTTGTCACTTTTTCCAGCTTTTGGTGCTTTTTAAAAAAAAAAACTTTAATAATAGGTTTTACACTTATTCTTGGAATTCATGGTCAACAAACCTCATTTATATCAAATTATACATACGTTTTTAGTTAAAAAGGCAGAAATGATAATGATGGGTAGATGTCAAAGTGTAGTCCGGATTCTGATTTGAAACCGTTAAAAAAAAAAAATCAAATTCTATAAGATTAAATAAAACACCCCAAAAAATTCAATGTACGTAATCATTAATTTTACCTGAAGAACGTCAGATGGAATTATCCATGTTATTTTTGGGCAATTTGGTTGAAAGGAATCCATATTTCTGATATAAAACACTTTGAAACGGGTGAATATGACAGGACAACACAAGGGTTAACAAAAAACGGGAAATTTGTAACTCAAATGACTCAGCTCATATTTACATCTAATCAGCACCATTGTAACGTAATGGACTACCCTGACAAATTGACAGTTACTTTCCTGCGAGCCATGCCAGAAAAAGAGTTTTGACTAGAATCCAATCTGTCATTCAAAGTGAGTGGGCCAAGAACCTGTCCACGCTGGAACAACAGTCTTCTTTTTGGGAGTGCAGGACCTTGTCATGCTGTTTACATGCTGCGTCTCTGGCCTGCTAAGTCAGGTTTTCAGCACACTCCATGTGTGCGAGCTTGTAGACCAAACATTTTGTTTCTCAAATGATGAAATGGAGATTTTGTTTGGCTGAGTGCATTCCTTTGACTTTGGGTTTTTATCTGTAGCCTACAAATCCTGCACATTTCACTGGATTTCTGCCTCTGACTTCTGTTTCTCACCAAAATGTTAATGCGTGACAGAGTGCTGATGCATGCTTTTATTTATTTTTTATTTAAGTGTTAGCGCCTCGGTCCTGAACGCATCATTGTCGTGCCAACAGGCTTGTTCGAGGTGAGCAAGGCCTGCGCAGAATCGTCCGCCGGCGATCGCTGCCCAAAGCATGCCGGTTCCATTTCTGTTCGACTTGATCCGAGTTTTAGGAGCCAGACGCCGCAGTTGCTCTCCACCGACCGCAAGACCCAGAGCACTGTGACGTTTTTGTATAAACTTTTCATTGTCCAATAGACATCCAGGAAGAACCCAAGACACTCGTCTTTAAGACAAATATTTTAACCTTTAATACATCTGGCACATTCTAAATTGAATGAGTTTTTTTAAGTTGTTTTTTGCACCATTCCACTTTACAGGCAAGGTGCACTTTATCTCCAACAAGCCTTACAATGACGTCGCACACCCTGTAGTGTAACATTGTGATTATACATAAAAAGGTTACCAACGAAATTAAAATTATAATCCAAGAACATGATTTCTAGTCCCTGCTGGGTTAAACTCAGCCAGCCAACTTGAGCTAAGGTTAGCTGTGTATGGATTGAAGGACTGTGTTCCTGTAACTAAGATATCTGCAGATGTATTATTTTCCCACTGACAGGTCGTCTCTGTCAGCAAACGTCACATGTAGGCTGTTTTTAAAATAGCGTCATGTCAATGACTCACTGGCACCAACAAAACGTTGTATGGTAAAACTAACTCATTTAATCCAATGAGTTAATCCAATGTCTTTTATTCTCTTTTTTTAGTTGACCAATCAGATTGCCTGGTCGGATCTACTTGTTGTATAATCCATTACTGTCGCTAGGCACTTGTAATGCATTTGGAATATCAGCGTGAAAAACAGAGAAGAAAACCTGGTGCTCTTCGTCTTTGTCCAAGAGGAAAAGTGTGGATGTGCTCATGCAGTGGAAAACATAGTTGAAATGCAGAATTCCTCACGCTCATCATGCTATATTAGGCAAGTGCACAGCAAGGTACATTAACAACACGGCAGAGTGACTCAACCATTTTTCCAGATCAACATGAGAGCCTGTGACACGTTCGGCAGTATGTGATAAACAGATAAACCACAGGAATGGATTCATCTGACGTTCCACATTTCTTTCTGCATCTCTACCTTCCAACGATGATATAACCGAGGCCCACTTTGTTTGAGTTTCTATCCAAACACCCTAAACTACAATTCAGACAATCTTTCATCCATTGACCGGACGGAACAGTAGTGGTCAAGCTTATAGCGTTAAAAAATAAACTGGCTTTTTTCTTTTCTTTTTTTTTTTCTTGTGAAATCTATATTTAAGACATGCTGTAAGCCACAAGTGTCATCGCTTGCAAAGCAGAACCTGACTGTTATTCTAGTCTCCTCACGTGTGACCTAGATGAGTTATTTATAGAATAAAAGTGAAGAATTGCAAGAAAGACGAGCCAACGACTCATCAAGTAGATGGCAGCGGAGACATTTGTGTCAGTGAAGCGTCAATAGACTTGACTTGACCAAACACTACATACCAAAGCCATGTGCGGGCTTACCAACATCAATAAGACTGGCATGCACTTCTGGCCTTCAGAATAAAAGTGGCACATATTGAAGTTTAAAATTAGTACAGTAGTGTCAGTTGAGAAGCAGTAATATCATTTTGGAATTCAAGACAAAACCTGTGCAGTATTGTACAATGGGGACATTTTGAGATTGAAAGT
Source organism: Etheostoma spectabile (assembly GCF_008692095.1). Classification (NCBI taxonomy): domain Eukaryota; kingdom Metazoa; phylum Chordata; class Actinopteri; order Perciformes; family Percidae; genus Etheostoma; species Etheostoma spectabile. The sequence continues at coordinate 18,778,284 of NC_045743.1, read as the reverse complement.
ATATTACATTCAGTATTCAGGTCAAACTGACCCATTAACTACTCACCCACTGACCCATTAAAATTCTTTACAAGAAGAAAAATGGTACAAGTACATTTTTTCTAGCTGAATATCAACGGCCTTTCCTTATTACCTGTGATAAACATGTATTCCTGACTCAATTCAGAACAGTATTCTGGATATGAAGACTTATGTTTTTTCCATAGTGGATTTTTAACATGAATTATAACCTTATGACAAAACACGAATCACACTTCCATTTTTAATTGTGTTCTAGTAGAGACTGATGCATTCCCTAAACAAACATGTTATCTCAATTGTTTGAAATAGAGATAAAGACAATATTTGTTAATAGATTATGAAGTAAAATTTTATTTCAGAATTGTTTTTAAAACCCCAAATAAGTCACGGGTCAGTTTGACCCGAGGGACACGAGAGGGTCCCGGAAGTGGAGACAATCCAAGGGTTAAAGTAAATTTAATTTTCACCATTATTTGTACATATCTGACCATCCAAACCGTGGTTTAGAAATAGTCTTTTGACAATGTCTGGTGACATTAATGGATTTGTTTAATGAAGTCAAAGTAGAACAATGTTGGGAACATGTTTGAGTTCAATAAATAGATTAATTTAATTTTTAAAATGATGGAAAGTGTTTTGGAAGCGGTTCAGAGCCGACGATAGATTCAATGCCCACGACTTTTACAACTGACCCAGTTCTAGGGGGGCTGAGCCCCAGAAACTGAGAAGATTGGAAAGAACTGCAGGAGATTTTCACATCACTTATTCAAACCAGATAGATAGAGATGATGTTGAAAATCTGAAAGCTGGAATTTCCCTTTAAAGACTCTGAAAGCCACACAGGTGTTTTCAGTTAACCTGGTTGACTGGACCTCTTCCCTGGACTGTGTGGGTGTGTATAGATTTAGAGCTTTAGATAATTTTGGGGGGGGCTATTTGGCCTTTAACAGATAATATATGGATAGCGCCATCTAGTGGGCACAGAAAATAAAGACATTGATTCATGAAGCTTCATTTGGCCATTACTGGATAGTGGTCATGGCCAAATGAAGCATCGTGAACCAGTGTCTTTATTTTCTGAGCCCACTAGATGGCGCTCTTGGTTTTAAGAGAAAGGCCTGAGACATCGTAATTCAGTATATTCTCAACCAATTGTTGAACAGAGAGCACAATCTAGTGGGCTCGGAAAATAAAGACACTGGTTCCTGAAGCTTCATTTGGCCATCACTAACGGATGGGACAGTTTGCAACAGGACAGTGGGGGAGAGAGAGGGGTAGGATATGCAGCAAAGGGCCATAGGTCAGATTTAAACCCTGGGTCACTGTGGTAAGGACTGAGCCTTGGTACACCTGGGTGCCCCCCACCTTTAGTATTCTTATTGGTAGTTGATGATTTGTGTCCTAATAAATTTCCATCTAAACTCCAGCCCCCCCCCTTTAACCAGGGGCCCGTTCAGCCCTGACAAAACATATCCATTCAACTACACTTAAACGATGGTGCATTGAACACCCTGTTTTAATTAGCACTAGTTTACATACATGTCACTACTCATTAGGTCACATCTCTGACACACCCACCAAGCAACAGAAAACAAAGCTCAATAATCCGAGGAATCATGTCGTTCAACCCGACTACTGCAGCAAAACGGTGCATTTGCCAATGCCTTGAATGTGACAGAGGTTTCAATTAATATAAAATAGTTGCGCACTAAAGCTTTAATTGTCATATGGATCTGCTTGAACAGAACAAAACACACTAGAGGTCCAATTTTGCAATGATGTGAATACTAGAGCTGTACAGAGCCAGTTTGGTTTGGAAATATTGAGTCAGAAGAAATCTTTTCTGACTCATCTACATGAATATCTTAAGACAACTGCTGATCAGGCTGAATACTTCATCAGTCATTCCATAATGTAAATTCCTCTTATGCATGTCTGTAATTCTGTAGAACTAAAAACAAAACTGATCGATCAGTGCATCCCCTCTAGTGTATATTTTATTGCTTTACGTGGGAGACACAGAAAAAACTGTATGAAAAACAGAAAAAATGATGACAATCAATGGGCACACTTGGGTCCAGCATGTGCCTGCCAGTCAGCCAATCACTGAGTTTGTTTGTGGTTGAGAGGGTGTTGGTGGTGGGGGCTTCTATTTTGCGTCAAAAAGGTACATGGACCTTTGCAGAACGAGGAATTTGCCAACTGTCACTTGGCATGCCAAACAAGTCTTGGAAGCTAAAGAACATTTTGTGTTTCAAGTTTTAATAAGCTACACACGTGTGTGCTACACACAGGGCTCTCCAGTTACTGCGGCACAGTGGTTTTGTTCCATTGTCTGCCATGGGTCATGCCCACAATTGTATTAGAAGGGGAGTGTTTTGCCCGGCAAACTCCCAAATTTCATTGTTTTGGTCATTTTTCTGTGATATTGGTGCTTCTATGATAAAGTAGTCTACATAGTTTGATTTTTATTTCACTTAGTCCAGTTATGAACAACACAGCTCAAATATTTGTGGCTTTGTTTTAGTTGTTAAAGAAGTTTATCCATCCATCCATCCATCTTCGTCCAATTATCCAATATCGGGTCATGGGGCCATCAGCTCCACCAGGGGACCCCAAACTTTGGCCAGGTCGGAGATATAATCCCTCCACCTAGTCCTGGGTCTTCCCCGAAGCCTCCTCCCATCTGGACTACCGCAGCACCTCCCACATTATCTCCCCGGGGACCCATTCGTAGGACTTCTTCAGATCCACAAAACAAATGTAGACTGGTTGGGCATACTCCCAGGCTCCCACCAGGATCCTTGCGAGAGTGAAGATCTGATCCGTTGTTCCACGACCAGGATGGAATCCGCATTGTTCCTCTTCAACCCAAGGTTTGACTATCGGCCGAAAGCCTCCTCTCCAGCACCTTGGAGTAGACTTTACCAGGGAGGCTGAGAAGTGTGATACCCCTGTAATTGGCACACACCCTCTGGTCCCCCTTTTTGAAGAGGGGAACCATCAACCCGGTCTGCCACTCCCTAGGCACCGTCCCAGACCTCCAAGCAAAGTTGAAGAGGCGTGCCATCCAAAAAAAGCCCGGAAAGACTCCTTCAGTCGGACGGCTTCCCCGACCACCGGTGTCCACCAGGTTGCTCGTGGGTTACCGCCCCTTGAAGCACCAAAGACCCTAAGACCACAGGTCCCCACCGCAGCTTCAGCAATGGAAACATTGTCCACTCAGGTTTGATGCCCCCAGCCTCCACAGGGATATGCGACAAGCTCCACCGGAGGTGTGAGTTGAAAGTCTATTGGACAAAGGCCTCCTCCAGACGTTCCCAATTTACCTGTACAACCTGTTTGGGTTTACCAGGTCTGTTCAGAGTCTACCCACACCCCCTAACCCAACTTACCTCCAGATGGTGATCAGTGTCCAAAACATACAGCCTCAGATCAGATGAAACAATTATAAAATCGATCATCGATCTTCAGCCTAGGGTGCTCTGACCAAGTACACTCATGAGCATCCCTATGTTCCATAACTAGCACAAAATTAATAGTTTAGTGACCTGATATACGATCGGGAGTCTTCACATAGTGTTTATTTTGAAAACTGAGCGGATGATCTAGCCCTTCCACGCCCTTCTGCCTGTTGAACACCCCGTGGCTCCGTCAAAATAGACCTGGCGCAGCAGAGCAGAGAGACACTTCTGGGACGCTTCTAAGACGTGCTGCGTCATGGCTGGTGGAATCACAAGCGTTGTCTTAAGTGGCTGTGATTGCCAGGACACAGCACAGTCACCCCTGGTGGAATCTGAAGTCCTAATGACGAAACTCAACAGCATGCTGTAGCGGTACACTATTAATGTATTATCTAAGTGAGCGTCTATCCATGACATGAAAATGCCATGTCTCTTAATGGGATGGGACATTTCATCGGATGGGGCACAGGTCACCTGAAATGAGAAGATTACAAATAGCAGCTGCTCCACTGGAGCTGTTCTAAGACATTGGTACTACCTTGCAGCTTTGTGTGAGTGTTGATAAAGAAGAAGAACTCACTGCACTCATGGGGTGAAAACTAAATCCTTGTTAAAAGCACACAAACCAATGCAAACACGTGTTGTGTATTTCCACTCAGGACGGAGGGATTTTTAAACCCTTTGAAATGTGGCACAGTACATCTCATCAATATTGCATCATTTAACAACAGTTTTGCCCTGTTTTTATGTGATACTGCACAATTCTAAAATACTTACATGTATGTGTCCCATTAAGTCATGACACTGTGGCAGTGAGCACAATACCAGGACCCTAAAACTGAAGCAGCTAAATGGAATTCAGCCATCCTTAACTTAATTATTTAACCTTGTGTTTTTCTTGTGATATGTCAAAATGTCCTAAGTGGAAAAAGCCTCTCATACTTTTCGACATTCCCAAAACATTAACACATACTTTGGCTTTGAAGGTGATGAATATTTCTCTAAATAATTGAGAAATGTACAATGGTTTCAAGGCTCTGAGCTACGCCCATTCAAAATTCATACATGTTATTTCTATGATCTAAGACGGTCCTAAAACTGGCACCGTGCTGCAGGGAGTACACGGTCATATGTTGATTTGGGAGCCATTGCCTGTCGACCTTTTCTGCTGTTTAGGTATGAGGATATTTTGATTTTCGATGTAAAGATCGATGCAAGAGAAGCATCATTTGTCACATCATTTGAGGTTTTAAAAGTAATCATCTATCAAAATGATTAGAGCAAACATTAGTGGAGATCCGGTTTTTAAGTCCTGTTTAGTTTCTTAATCAATTAGATGGTTACTCAACTAACTCATTTTAATTGTAATTTTTTTTATTAATCCCCAGTGGGGAAATTACAATTCACACTCTGTTTGTAATTACACACAGGCCTGAAATACACACACATGCTCAGGACCCATACATGCACTAATGGAGAGATGTCAGAGTGAGCAAGCTGCCAGCCGGACCAGCACTCTGAGTGGTTGGGGGAATTACAATGCCTTGCTCAAGAGCACCTGGCAGTGCTCAGGAGGTGAAGTGACATCTCTCCAGCCACCAATCCACACTCCGTACTTTGTTATAGTTTCACATATCAGGATGAACAGATTCTGTGTTGTTCACCCAACTCACAGTACTCTGCCATGCTTCAGAGATCCAAAATTTTCACTGTTAAATAATTCCTTTAATCAACAAATAGAAGATATAGTTTGAACAAAATTGTCTTTAAAGGCATGAAAAGTGGAACAGCTTACCCTAAAAACTGAACTTTGGCCATTCATTTTGCAAACATCAACTAAATATTGAAGTACGTCTACGTATTACTTGCAGTATATATCCAAGTTTCTGCAGAAAAAGCCTCTGTGTGAGTAACAGCAAGTCCCAAGGAGTGCCCTGTTGTGTAAAAAATGTAAATGTGCTGTATTTATATAGCACTTTTCCAGTCTTAACAGCTGCTCAAAGCGCTTTTACATCTACAGGGAACATTCACCATTCACACACTGTGGCCGGGGCTGCCGTACAAGGTGCCACCTGCTCATCAGATAAACACTCACACACATTCACACTCCGATGCGCAGCACCGGGAGCAACTCGGGGTTCAGTGTCTTGCCCAAGGACACTTCGACAATGACTGCAGGGGCAGGGATCAAACCACTAACCTTCCGATTGGCAGGCAACCGCTCTACCACTGAGCCACAGCCGCCCATACATTGGCACACATTGTGTCATTTTGGGCTTGTACTGCAGCTGTGTTTAAGTTCCAATTGATTCCTTTTGGTTCTGCTGTGTCATTGTTACCAGATGATGGCCACAATGGCCAAAAAATAAAGTACTCCCTCCCCGATTCCTGGCCCAAATGTAACCATTCTGATGGAGACCCCCCCCCCTGGGTGTGTGAATCCATTGGCAAGGGCCCATCTAGGGGCAGAAGGGGGTGAGGACATGGTCACAACCAGCAGGAATACCTGCAGAGTACTCCCCTCTGCCAGGGAGAGTTTGGTTTGGAGCCAAAGAAAGTTGTATAAGGGGGACTGGCACAATATCAAGGCAAAAGCATCCCAACTACACCACAACAAGCATGGTGTTGAGAATCTGTCCCATTTTTAAGGTTGGTAACCAATTATAACCCTGGAGGGTTGTCTCAGGTCAGTCAATGATAAAATGAGCGAGCCTCGACACTTGTGGCAGACAAAACATCCCGGGGCTCTGCTTTTAACTCAGTAGACCATGAAATCCTCCTCCAGACTAGAAAAATATATATCACGGGATACAGACAGAAAAAACTTCGGTCACGGTGGAGTGCCACTGAAAATGGCTCTGCACAAGCTCAATATTTAAAATGACGTAGAGACGCGCACACCGGCTGGTGGCCGACGTCAACATTGACATAATAGCACAGAATTGTTGATGGGGTACTTGTGGTTTTTAATGTACGGTCTACATTTGTTTGGTAATAAAAAATTCAAAAAATGCTGCTAGAATACATCTTGAAAGCATTTTTTTAAATCTCTATAGTGGTATCTATTTTACATATCCTCGACGTAACAAACATACTTCTCTCAGTTTATGGTGAATATTACAAAACTGATTGTGTGCGTAGGTGTGTGTTTGTAGACAAGTGCATGAGACACAAGGTTGTCCACGTTCCTCCTTGTCCAGGCGTATCAAAGGCAGGTGCCAGCCCTTGTGTTCCTGCCAGCCTGATACTGTGCCAGATTCCAAAGGTTAACAAGAATCTCACAATAGTGCCATTCTTCTCTTTGCGCATACCTACTTTGGTTCTCCTTTCCAAAATCTTCCTGTTGTGACGCACAAAAGCTGGGCTTGTGTTATATGAACCCGGGGACGTGCCGGGGATGGATGATCGTGACATTTCTACAGTTGGGGCGTGTAAAGACAGTTCGCACTGAAATAAGGGACAAATCCTTCTTTTTGATTATTCTGAAAATGCAACATTGTTTTGGTCTATTCCTTTATTTTCTACTCTTTTAAACATATGTACTGTATATACTGTAAATAATAGAAACACTGCAAAAATACGTGTTGCCTTGCTATTTTATGAAGGTGAGTAGATGTATTAACTGCAAACTGAGGTCTGGAATAAACGAGTCCAGTTGGGGCTTTTAATGAGAGCACTAATTCATGTTTTGACATAAAGCATGACTTCATCAGTGTAAGAGAGTTAACTCATGCTTTATGATGAAACAATAGCAGGTGCTCTAATAGCTTAAAGTATAAATTGTGTACTCCGGACCTCCTCCCTCAAGGTTCAGTCTCAGTTGAAAGTAGCAGTCTGTAACTAGCAGGGCCCAGAGAAGTGTCTTTCTTTCTTCATGCTAATTTGAATGCTGGTATCCCTGTAAAATAACTGTAAATGAAATGCACATCTTCATACCTTTTACATTACACAAATTCATACATTTTTTTCTATAAAAGATATTATACTGTATATATGTGTATATATTGAACTTGTGCAGCTTTGAACAAAATAAAGTGGCTTTTAGACTGAAATGTGGATTGAACTACAATTAACCTTTACTGTATTTAGTTGATACATGTTTGATTTTTTAGCTATTGTCCTTATTAACATGTTTACTAACCAGATCAAAGTATGGCAATGTGATATATCTGAAACTTCCCTTCCCCTCTAGTTTCTGGGGCTCAGCCCCCATAGAACTATTAATATTGGGAGCGTTTAAGCTATGAGCACGTGTTGTAATAAATGCACCTGTGTCATGTAAATGATTTCATTTCATGATTTGGCAATTTCGTATTTCACAATGGTTATATGTTGGCTTTGTAGTTCTTCTTTGTTGTTATTAACCCTCGTGTTGTCTTCCCGTTAAAAATTTAAAATCAACACTTTTGTCGACACTTTTTAATCAATGTTTTAAACTTTTTCTTACATTCTGGTCCCTTTTTTCAACACTTTTTTCAGTGTTTTTTTTACGTTCAACACTACGTAACTTTAGTTTTACAGTTATTTTTGGAATTTATTGTCAATAAACCTCCTTTATAGGAAATTATATCTAATGTTTGAGTTAGAAAAGCAGAAATTAGGAATTATTGAGACTAAAATTAAAGGAATGGATGTTGATGATAATCACAGACTGGAATATGTCAACTTTTACTCAATACTATTTCAAAACCAATTGCATTTTTTGTTAAATGCTATAAAATTGAATAAGACACCCCAAAATTAATGAAAGTAGAGATTTGTACAGAATGTGTAATCAACCATGTTATTTTGGGGAATTAAAAAGAACATTGATATAGGACAACGGGTCCATTTGACCTGAGGACAACATGAGGGTTAACATGTTTTTCAATCAAAGATTTACAGTTTGAGTGCCTCATGAGTCTCCTGAAGAAAATGTATATACTCATAATTCATAGTCAGTAAAAAAGAAAAGCAAATAAGTGTTACCAAACCCCACTTTTCACTGCCACTATCCCTTTGCACTAGTGTGTCTGTGTCTCCATCTTACCTATTTATTATTCATTCTGCAATGAAGTCATAGTCTACAAGAGGTGGAATAACTGTCAGTCTGAGTTAGACTGGACTCAGACGACATGTGAAATATGTGTCTACTGGGTGATAAGTAGACTGGAAGCAGGTTTATGTTGAGTCAAGCTGCATTGCTCCAAAAACATCTAAAGTTATTTAGCTACAACTAAATTGCGTGAAATATTTAATATAATGATATAAACGTGGACACCAAAAGTAGAGAAGTACACAGCTTGGGTAATTCTTACTAAAAATATCAGTTACTGTGTTTCATTACTAGCCACTTTGCTGCCATGAACTATGGCTCTTTGGATCGGAGCTGTCTGAACACGTACACACAAATCCAGTTCATGTACACACACCGGGCTTCCTTACCACTGGGATTGAGTTTCATTACTGTTCTACGTGAGCTGCTGCAGAGATGTGCAAGAAGGTCACAGAAGAGCAGCTCCACGGTTTAATCGCCTGCTTTTTTTTGGTCCATTTGGCTCAACTGGAACCAAATATACTGCATATGTGAGTATCATATTAGGCTAGTATACTCACATCCATCCGCTCATGCCCCCGGCTTCGTCTATCAAAACTGTTTTAAGCAAAAGCAGTTCATCTCTGGGGGGGGGGGAAAAACAATGCAAAATATTCCAGAATTCATTCACTCATTTTGCCTTCAGAAAAGACTAAAATATACATGGATTGTATTGTAATATAATAACATAACACTATTTATCCCAGTATCCTTTGCACTATGCTCCACATTTAAATCATTTTATTGAACTCTTCATTGCACTCATGCCTCTATATTGTTTCTGTTTAGAGTATGTATATATTGTGTATATATTAGTGTGTATATTTTTGTTTTTGGTTGTTTTGTATGTGGAAGCACAGTGTGAGTAACGATGCTCCAAAGAAAAATTCCTTGTGTGTGT
>NC_045743.1:18750432-18768814 GCF_008692095.1 Etheostoma spectabile | reverse complement strand
GCGAATAAAGCTGATTCTGATTCTGATTCTGATTCAACACAATGGTGGCTGCTCCATCCATCCAACACATTCAAGCTGCAAACCGTCTTTTGAGTCCATCTAAGTCCCTGAAAACATCTTGAGTGGCAGGAGACATGACCCTGAAAGTGTAGAGTGTGGCCATGAGGGAAAGCACCCGGTCAACAACAATGCTGAGGTACACTTTGGAATTCTTCTTCACTCGGTATGTGAATCACATAAAAAAAAACATCCATCACACCATCAGCTAAACTGTATTTGGACATCTGACACACGTCAAATCAATAGTGAACACATCGGGAAACATTTTTTGGACTGCAACTAACAACTATTGGTATTATTGTTAATCTGCAGATTGTTTTCTTGATTAATTGATTAATACAAAATGTCAGAAAATACTGAGAACTTCCTAAAGGCCAGGTCCATTTCTCCAAATAGCTAGCTGGCACGTTTTGTCTACATCCTCATCCCTAAACAGCAGAATAGGTCACAAGATGACATAAAGGATTTACTGCTGCATGGTGACTGTAACACATGACCGGGGTGGACATTTTAATCATGTGACCGTTGTATTTAATTCAACAGGCACAGTTTTAAACACGTAGTTAGCGTTGTAAAATGGATCTAGTTAAGTTTTTATTGACAAAAAATACTTATGGTTAGGAAATTTGACATGGATTATAACGAGTCCTGTGAAACTACTAAAATGAGTAAAAGGATAAGGATAACGTGATGTCACAGACCTTAATATGTCACAGACGAAGGTCCACAAAACTCAGTTTATTTCAAAAAAGTGACAGCTGATGTATGGTGTGACAAACCCCGGTCTCCTAAGTGAAAGTCCTGAGTTTGTTTGAAACATCCACCGGACAAACCTGCCTCCTCCATAAGGCCGATAAGGCCTCTGCGTTAAATCGATGCCGTGGGTATGGACAGTACGTGGAGACACAAACCTACGTCGTAGCCTGCAATGCACCTCTCAAAACATGTAACTACACGTCGTTGCCATGCAGACCGCATCACAACTGTGATTGGTCCGCTTGGCCGTGGGCTTGGTAGCGTTGCATTTCACCCTTCTCATTTCCTGGTTCTCCTTCTCCATAAAGAAGATGAAATCAAGGAGAGGGTTAACTTCTCCTGCTACAGATGTCCCACCGTGGTCAGAAAGAAGAGGGGGGACACTTTGTTTCTCTCACTATGACTCTAGAGTTGCTACTCGCTCCAAAGATAATTATTGTCACTCTCTCACTCGCTCTACCACACACTCCCCCCCCCACACACACACACAAACACATATGCCGAGGGGGAGGGGGGGGGTTGTATCACGCCGACAGCTTTGTTGTCATTACTTAAAATTTCTCATGAGGGCGACAGCATTGTAATACTCTAACATTTTGTTAGACATTACTCAAAGCTTTAATAAAGCTTTTAGGGTACGCCGTGTAGTATGACTGTGGTAGCTGACAAGTACAATACAACAAGATCTGGAAACATCCATAGCCAAACGTTTCAATTCATGGACACACGAGTAGGGTCAGGAGGATTACGCGTTTGTACGCCTGACTCATTGTTTGCTAGAACTTGTCAGCTTAGGTTTCAAATGGCATTTGTGGGTGGCTGTTGCGAACCCCAGGACAAGTTGAACAGCTTAGCTCTTAGGAAATGTCACTCACTCAGTCATGAAGCCAGAGTCTGACCAATGAACTTGCAGCAATTTATCATCGGAAGCCTATCTGTTACAGCGCTCATGTATTTACTTCATGGTCTACAGTGAAAGAGAATGGACCCTTGTTCTGCACTGCCAAGGTGTGTGTCTGTGAGTACGGCTCAGGTAGGTACCCACAGCTTTTCTGACGAGGAACATTTCACAAGAATTAGGGAAATGTCCAACAATGTAATACTATACATACAGGCAACAAGCACTGGGAAGGGGGAAAAATGACGTTTTAGAGTGCAAAATAGATCACAACACACATATTCTATAGTGCTCAGACAATATACTAAGATATATCCTCTATCTATATACAGTATACCTTGATTATTTGATACCATATCAACGTTAAACACTGCAAAACATTTGTGCTTTACATTCAAGATTCAAGATTTCTTTATTGTTTTTTCACAGTACACTGTAGTACGAAATTACGTGCAAAGTTCACAGCTTAAAAAATACAGCACAGAAACAATTAAAAACACCGTAGATATGGGTGTGCAGAGCACGTAGAGACAAAGCAAAACATTGCAATCATCCAGTACATTTTGCGGATAATCCTTCTGTACTATCACTGGAGTAAGATTTTGAATGCAGAACTTTCGGAGTCATTTTCTGTTGTAGTGCTACATTTAGTTAAGTAAAAGATCTGAATGCTTGGTGAATATTGGCTCTCATACCAATTTTCTACACGGCAAGAAAACCTTTCCAAGCAATGTTGGGCAGCAGTCCAAAAGGGGACAGTGGGTCAGTCAGAGTGAGCTTTTGGGTCAACTTAAAACACAAAAAACAAACTAAAACAAATAAACTTAATTGTGACAAGTTTTGGGATTTCCGCTTTTATTTAAGTACCCTCAACGGTTCCAGCTCCACCATTAGCGGTGTAATAGAAATATTACAATGACGAGTAGTATGATATGATCTGCTCACGCACTTTCACTTCACACACGAGCAGATCAGTTTCTCCTCCTGAAGATCTCTGCGTCCTGTTCAGTAACTCCTCCATCATAACAGCAATGTGCCAAGGTTCAAACGCGCCTGGCTTTTAAAGGGAATGGGAGAGGACACTCTGATTGGTTTATTGCATGTTACACCCAAAACACACCTACGATTAATGAAGACAGTAAGTAAAACCCTTTTGAACCATGCAAAAGTGTTGGACTTAGTGAGTGGACTCTTTTTTTCTCCCGTTAAACTAGCAAGAGTGGATTTGTGCACGCCCTAAATGCACGTGTGCACGCCATGCGCTTAGAACGTTAATATAGGGCCCTTTGAGATTAACCATGGTCTGCACTTTCCAGTCTAAAAAACAGCACAATAGTGCCAAGTATTCTTCATTTTTATTTTTTTTACCAACGAGGCCCCCTACGATCCACAACTGCGAATGTTACAAAGTGATAATATGGTCATCTGCAATTAGACACATATGTACATACCATTACCGGGGTGGTTGGAGTCTCATAAAAACGTTGTAATAATCTGTAGATGATCAGTCGTGTCGTTTTTTACATTCCCACCGAGGGTGAAATCCCATTTTGAATCGGGTGTCAAAATATTGCCTAAGTCGTATCTCCTACAGCGCTCATTAAATAAATTCCAGACTAGACCTGCTTGGCAAAACCATTCTAGGGTGAGCTGTTCCACCGAAGAAGCCATTTACATGCTGGCAGTTCAAATATGGAAAGCCATTACAGTATTCATTTTTCTGGCTATATTTTTCCTTGACATACATGTAGGATTTTGACTGCTAGGGTTTCTCTTTATTCCCATGGCAGCATGATGTATACACATTTCTTTTAAGTAGGAGAACAGTGCTTCCAGGATTTGTGGGGAAGTCCCTCTTTTGCTGTATTGGGGTGTGTGTGTGTGTGTGTGTGTGTGTGTGTGTGTGTGTGTGCTTACAGACATACCAAAGCATCAGGGCATTTAATCACGTCTACCCCGTTGTGTTGTATGCCAAGTCACTCTTTCACAAGTCTGTTTTAATGGGCTAGTGGAATGTATCCAGTGATGATTTTAGGCTATCTGTTACTGAGTGAGTAGCTTCTGTTCATCGATGCTGAAAGGAACACCAGCTTATTACACACAAAACATTAAAAAAACACTCCCACACGTGAACCATGCATGCACCTCGACATACTGTCCCTTTTAGGCCCTGCAGCTACACAACTAGACCGAATCTGGCAGAGGTGAATGTATCATCTTAATAAAAAATAAAGATTTAATTACGTTTTGTTCTGAAACCTAAGAGATTAGTGAAGAGTATGTTGTGTTTATTTGCCTTCAGGTCTCTTCTACCAGGGTGGCTTTCACATTCTCAGGCACTCCCATTAAATGGTGTTGTTAAAATCAAAACTGAATCTCGCCTTATCTCACAGAGCCTGTCATCAGCTTCGTGATGTGATTTTTTTTTTTTTTTTTTTTTTTTTTTTTTTAATTTACGACATCAAAAGAATCAAACAGGATTTCCCTTCTGGCTTTCCTTAGATATTCATTTGCAATTACCTTTAAACTAATAAGATGACTATTATTAGCCATTAAGGTTTCAAATAAATCAAGTAAGAGTGAATCCTTGAAGTTGAGAAGCGGCTTACATGTAAGTTAAAGATTAAGATAAGTTAAAACTATTGTTGACTTTGTTTGCTCTTATTTTGACAATTCAATAGTTGAGATACATTTACAAACAAGAAAATGAAAAACGCCACCCTTTTTCTGAGACTTGGGATATGCTATGCTAAACATGTGCACTGAAAGAGTGGCAGTGTTGGGAAAAATACAGAATGTAGTACATAAATACTGAAATGTGTCCTACATTATCCCTTGTGTTGTCTCCCAATCAACCATGAAAAAAAGTTATTGCTTTTTCTGACATTTTTGTCACTTTTTGAATGTTGTGGGTGCTTTTTTTGATGTTTTTTCCTAAGTTATTTGACATTTCTAATGTTGACATTTTCAGCTTATTTTGAAGGTCCATTTTTTGTGATGAAAAAAACTGAAAATGGGTCAAATTTGACCCGAGGACAACATGAGGGTTAAACCTCCTTAAATTGAACAACTATTGTAATATGTAATGTCTAATATGTAACATACAAAGAATCCATGTACGTAGCCTAAGCTAAGTCAGCATGGTAACATGCTAGCGTGTTAGCACGTTATGCTGACCACCTGGAATTGACATCAGAGCCGTACTGCAAATGTGGTTACATTTTGGAAAGCTATTCAAATCATGAAAATATAACACTGGGTGATGGAAAGTGTGTCCTCCCCTTTATCACACAACCAATATAAATAATACATGTATGTACACGGTGTTGATTCGGGCCCAGCGTCACACCACACATGGTGCTGATCTGATCGGGAGTGTGCTGGTTGGCTTCAGTTGCATGTTGGATGCCTCACCACCGCCGGCTTGCCAAATCTCTGGGTTTCACTCCGACAAACAGTCGACTTGGGGGATTTAGTTCCACAGTAATTGTTGTGTGCGATCATTGCTGGGCTCTCACGAGCTTTTTTTGCTGTGCCCAAGTGGCCATTGTTGTAATGTTGTTCCCAAGCTGTAATAGGCAGATGGCTGCGAGCCTCGCTGCTCGATCTCGATGGGGCTTTCCCCGTCCAAATAAATGAGGCCTGCTCACAATGAGGTGTGATGTAAGGCAGTGATTCCCAAAGTGGGGGTCGGGACCCACAGGGGGGTCGCGAGCCAGAGAGCGGGGGTGGCAAGTTGATTTCCAGAAATAAAAATAAAAATGTAAAAACGATTAGAAATGGCATGCGTTAGCCATGATTTTAACACAAGATAAAACTAGAGGCTGAATTTAAAATAAAACCAAGCAAACAATAAAAAAGGGAACAGCTCTTTTGATTTTCTTTGACCTCTGACCCCTGAGGTCATCGCGACAGATTTACGACATATTAGCGTCAGAATCAGTCGTAGCAGGGCGACTGGATGTGGAGGATGAACTCCGAGTAGCGGTCTCCAACATTAAACCAGGACTGGACTCTGTGCTCCAAACATATTGCACATCCATCTCATTAGGTTAACTTATTAAAGTAATGAGTGAATGACGGTAGAATAACGTTATGGCTGTTGTGTTATTTTGTGTTGTCAATATGCTCGTGTTTGGAGACGCCTATACTTGACTTGCGACCCCCCCCCCCCCACTATAACGCATAAAACATTGCTCGCAACCGCGCACGCACTATGGGCGTCTCCAAACACGAGCATATGACACACAAAATAACACAACAGCCATAACGTTATCTACCGTCATTCACTCATTACTTAATAAGTTAACCTAATGAGATGGATGTGCATAGTTTGGCACAAGTCCATCCTGGTTTAATGTTGGAGACCCTACTCGAGTTCATCCTCCACATCCAGTCCCCTGCTACGACTGATTCTGACGCTAATATGTCGTAATCTGTCGCGATGACCTCAGGGGTCAGAGGTCAAAAAAATCAAAAGAGCTGTTCCCTTTTTTATTGTTTGCTTGGTTTTATTTTAAATCAGCCTCTAGTTTATCTTGGTTAAAATCATGGCTAACGCATGCCATTTCTAATCGTTTTTACATTTTTTTTTTATTCTGGAATCAACTTGCACCCCCGCTCTCTGGCTCGCGACCCCCCTGGGTCCCGACCCCCACTTGGAATCACTGCCTTACATCACACCTCATTGTGAGCAGGCCTCATTTATTTGGACGGGGAAAGCCCCATCGAGATCGAGCACGAGGCTCGCAGCCATCTGCCTATTACAGCTTGGGAACAACATTACAACAATGCCACTTGGGCACAGCAAAAAAAGCTCGGGAGAGCCCCACTGATCGCCCCACAACAATTACTGTGGAACTAAATCCCCCAAGTCGACTGTTTGTCGGAGTGAAACCCAGAGATTTGCAAGCCGGCGTTGGTGAGGCATCCAACATGCACCTGAACCCAACCAGCACACTCCCGATCAGATCAGCACCATGTTGGTGTGACGCTGGGCCCGAATCAACACGGTGTACATACATGTATTATTTATATTGGTTGTTGGATAAAGGGGAGGACACACTTTCCATCACCCAGTGTTAATTTTCATGATTTGAAATGCTTTCCAAAATGTAACCACATTTCATACGGCTCTGATCAATTCCAGGTGGTCAGCTAAACGTGCTAACACGCTAGCATGTTCCATGCTGCTTAGCTTAGGCTACGTACATGGATTCTTTGTATTTACATATTAGACATTACAATTACATAGTTGTTCAATTTAGGAGGTTAACCCTCATGTTGTCCTCGGTCAAATTTGACCCATTTTCAGTTTTTTTCATCACAAAAATGACCTTCAAATAAGCTGAAAATGTCAACATTAGAAATGTCAATAACTTAGGAAAAAACATCAAAAAAAAGCACCCACAACATTCAAAAAGTGAAAAATGTCAGAAAAAGCAATAACTTTTTTTCATGGTTGATTGGGAGACAACACAAGGGATAATTATACACATTTCAGTATTTATGTACTATCTGTATTTTTCCCAACACACTGCCACTCTTTCAGGCACATGTTTGCATCATTCCCAAGTCTCAGAAAAAGGGTGGCGTTTTTTTCATTTTGTTTTGTAAATGTATCTCAACTATTGAATTGTCAAAATAGAGCAAACAAGTCAACAATAGTTTTATTATCTTAATCTTTAACTTACTGTAAGCCGCTTCTCAACTTCAGGATTCACTCTTCCTTGATTTATTTGAAACCTTAATGGCTAATAATAGTCATCTTATAGTTAAAGGTAATGCAAATGAATATCTAAGGAAAGCCAGAAGGAAACCTGTTTGATCTTTTGATGGTCGTAAATTAAAAAAAAAAAAAAAAAAAAAAAAAAAAAACTCCCACTCAAAGCTGATGACAGGCTCTGTGAGATAAGGCAGAGATTCAGTTTTGATTTTAACAACACCATTTAATGGGGTGCCTGAGAATGTGAAAGCCACCCTGGAGAAGAGACCTGAAGGCAAATAACACAAATACTCTTCACTAATCTCTTAGGTTTCAGAACAAAACTATATTAAATCTTTATTTTTTATTAGAGATGACATTCACCTCTGCCAGATTCGGTCTATTTGTGTACTGCAGGGCCAAAAGGGACAGTGTCGAGGTGCATGCATGGTTCACGGGTGGGAGTGTTTTTAATGTTTGTGTGGAATAAGCTGGTGTTTCCTTTCAGCATCGATGAACAGAAGCTACCACACCAGTAACAGATGCCTAAATCATCACTGGATCATTCCACTAGCCCATTAAACAGACTTGTGAAAGAGTGACTTGGCATACAACACAACGGGTAGACTGATTAAATGCCCTGAGGCTTTGGTATGTCTGTAAGCACACACACACCCACACACACACACCACACACACACACACACCCCCCAATACAGCAAAAGGACTTCCCACAAATCCTGGAAGCACTGTTCTCCTACTTAAAAGAAATGTGTATACATCATGCTGCCATGGAATAAAGAGAAACCCTAGCAGTCAAATCCTACATGAGGTCAAGGAAAAATATACCAAAAAATGAATACTGTAATGGCTTCCATTTTGAACTGCCAGCATGTAAATGGCTTTTCGTGGAACAGCTCACCCTAGAAGGTTTGCCAAGCAGGTCTAGTCTGGAATTTATTTATGAGCGCTGTAGGAGATACCTTAGGCAATATTGACACCCGATTCAAAATGGGATTTCACCCGGTGGGAATGTAAAAAAACGACACGACTGATCATCTACAGATTATTACAACGTTTTTATGAGACTCCACCCACCCCGTAATGGTATGTATTGTGTCTAATTGCAGATGACCATATTATCACTTTGTAACATTCCAGTTGTGGATCGAGGGGCCTCGTTGGTAAAAAAATAAAAATGAAGAATACTTGGCACTATTGTGCTGTTTTTTAGACTGGAATGCAGACCATGGTTAATCTCAAGCCCTATATTAACGTTCTAAGCGCATGGCGTGCACACGTGCATTTAGGGCGTGCACAAATCCACTCTTGCTAGTTTAACGGGAGAAAAAGAGTCCACTCACTAAGTCCAACACTTTTGCATGTTCAAAAGGGTTTTACTTACTGTCTTCATTAATCGTAGGTGTGTTTTGGGTGTAACTGCAATAAACCCAATCAGAGTGTCCCTCTCCCATTCCCTTTAAAAGCCAGGCCGTTTGACCTTGGCACATTGCTGTTATGATGGAGGATTACTGAACAGACGCAGAGATCTCAGGAGGGAAACTGATCTGCTCGTGTGTGAAGTGAAAGTGCGTGAGCAGATCATATCATACTACTCGTCATTGTAATATTTCTATACACCGCTAATGTGGAGCTGGAACCGTTGAGGGTACTTAAATAAAGCGGAAATCCCAAACTTGTCAATTATTTTTATTTGTTTTAGTTGTTTTTTGTGTTTTAAGTTGACCCAAAAGCTCACTCTGACTGACCCACTGTCCCCTTTTGGACTGCTGCCCAACTTGCTTGGAAAGGTTTTCTTGCCGTGTAGAAATTGGTATGAGAGAAATATCACCAAGCATTCAGATCTTTTACTTAACTAAATGTAGCACTACAACAGAAAATGACTCCGAAAGTTCTGCATTCAAATCTTACTCCAGTGATAGTACAGAAGGATTATCCGCAAAATTACTGGATGATTGCAATGTTTCTTTGTCCACGTGCTCTGCACACCCATATCTACGGTGTTTTTAATTGTTTCTGTGCTGTATTTTTAAGCTGTGAACTTGCACGTAATTCGTACTACAGTGTACTGTAAAAACAATAAAGAAATCTTGAATCTTGAATTAAAGCACAATGTTTTGCAGTGTTTAACGTTGATATGGTTCACATAATCAAGGTAAACTGTATATAGATAGAGATATCTTAGTATATTGTCTGAGCACTATAGAATATGTGTGTTGTGATCTATTTTGCACTCTAAAACGTCATTTTTCCCCCTTCCCAGTGCTTGTTGCCTGATTTATGTATTACATTGTTGGACATTTCCCTAATTCTTGTGAAATGTCCTCGTCAAAAAAGCTGTGGGTACCTACCTGAGCCGTACTCACAGACACACCTTGGCAGTGCAGAACAAGGGTCCATTCTCTTTCACTGTAGACCATGAAGTAAATACATGAGCGCTGTAACAGATAGGCTTCCGATGATAAATTGCTGCAAGTTCATGGTCAGACTCTGGCTTCATGACTGAGTGTTGACATTTCCTAAGAGCTAAGCTGTTCAACTTGTCCTGGGGTTCGCAACAGCCACCCACAAATGCCATTTGAAACCTAAGCTGACAAGTTCTAGCAACCAATGAGTCAGGCGTACAAACGCGAATCCTCCTGACCCTACTCTTGTGTCCATGAATTGAAACGTTTGGCTATGGATGTTTCCAGATCTTGTTGTATTGTACTTGTCAGCTACCAGTCATACTACACGTACCCTAAGCTTATTAAAGCTTTGAGTAATGTCTAACAAAATGTTAGGTATTACAATGCGGTCGCCCTCATGAGAAATTTTAAGAATGACAACAAAGCTGTCGCGTGAACAACCCCCCCCCTCCCCCTCGCATATTGTTTGTGTGTGTGTGTGGGGGGGGGATGTTGGGTAGAGCGGTGAGAGAGTGACAAATATATCTTTGGAGCGAGTAGCAACTCTAGAGTCATAGTGAAGAAACAAAGTGTCCCCCCTCTTCTTCTGACCACGGTGGGACATCTGGACAGAGAAGTTAACCCTCTCCTTGATTTCATCTTCTTTATGGAGAAGGAACCCAGGAAATGAGAAGGGTGAAATGCAACCTACCAAGCCCACGGCCAAGCGGACCAATCACAGTTGTGATGCGGTCTGCATGGCAGACCGTGTAGTTACATTGTTGAGAGGTGCATTGCAGGCTACGACGTAGGTTTGTTCTCCACTACTGTCCATACCCACGGCATCGATTTACGCAGGGCCTTATCGGCCTTATGGAGGAGGCAGGTTTGTCCTGGATGTTTTCAAACAAACTCAGGACTTTCACTTAGGAGACCGGGTTTGTCACCCATACCAGCGCTGTCACTTTTTTGAAATAAACTGAGTTTTGTGGACCTTCGTCTGTGACTATTAAGGTCTGTGACATCACGTTATCCTTATCCTTTTCCTCATTTTAGTATTTCACAGGACTCGTTATAACCATGTCAAATTTCCTAACCATAAGTATTTTTGTCAATAAAACTTAACTAGATCCATTTTACAACGCTAACTACTGTTTAAAACTGTGCCTGTTAATTAATACAACGGTCACATGATTAAATGTCCACCCCGGTCATGTGTTACAGTCACCATGCAGCGTAAATCCTTTATGTCATCTTGTGACCTATTCTGCTGTTTAGGGATGAGGATGTAGACAAAACGTGCCAGCTAGCTATTTGGAAAATGGACCTGGCCTTTAGGAAGTTCTCAGTATTTTCTGACATTTTGTATTAATCAATTAACAAGAAACACATCTGCAGATTAACAATATACAATAGTTGTTAGTTGCAGTCCAAAAAATGTTTCCCGATGTGTTCACTATTGATTTGACGTGTGTCAGATGTCCAATACAGTTTAGCTGATGGTGTGATGATGTTTTTTTTTATGTGATTCACATACCGAGTGAAGAAGAATTCCAAGTGTACCCAGCATTGTTGTTGACCGGGTGCTTTCCCTCATGGCCACACTCTACATTTCAGGGTCATGTCTCCTGCCACTCAAGATGTTTTCAGGGACTTAGATGGACTCAAAAGACGGTTTGCAGCTTGAATGTGTTGGATGGATGGAGCAGCCACCATTGTGTTGAATCGAATCAGAATCAGAATCAGCTTTATTCGCCGGTATGAGGACACACACAGAATTTTTCTTTGGGCATCGTTACTCACACTGTGCTTCCACATACAAAACAACCAAAAAAACAAAAATACACCTAATAATAACACAATATATACATACTCTAAACAGAAACAATATAGAGGCATGAGTGCAATGAAGATTCAATAAATGATTTAAATGTGGAGCATAGTGCAAAGGATACTGGATAATAGTGTTATTTATTATATTACATACAATCCATGTATATTTAGTCTTTCTGAAGGCAAATGAGTGAATGAATTCGGGAATATTTTGCATTGTTTTTCCCCCCCCCCAGAGATGAACTGCTTTTGCTTAAAACAGTTTTGATGACGAGCCGGGGGCATGACGATGGATGTGAGTATACTAGCCTAATATGATACTCACATATGCAGTAATTGGTTCCAGTTGAGCCAAATGGACCAAAAAAAAGCAGCGATTAAACCGGGAGCTGCTCTTCTGGACCTTCTTGCACATCTCTGCACAGCTCACGTAGAACTAATGAAACTCAATCCCAGTGTAAGGAAGCCCGGTGTGTGTACATGAACTGGATTTGTGTTACGTGTTCAGACAGCTCCATCCAAAGACATAGTTCATGGCAGCAAATGGCTAGTAATGAAACACAGTAACTGATATTTTTAGTAAGAATTACCCAAGCTGTGTACTTCTCTACTTTTGGTGTCCACTTTTATATCATTTATAATATTTCACGCAATTTAGTTTGTAGCTAAATAACTTTAGATGTTTTTGAGCAATGCAGCTTGACTCAACATAAACCTGCTTCCAGTCTACTTATCACCCAGTAGACACATATTTCACATGTCTTCTCGTCCAGTCTACACTCAGACTGACAGTATTCCACCCTTGTAGACTATGACTTCATTGCAGAATGATAATAAATAGGTAAGATGGAGACACAGACACACTAGTGCAAAGGGATATGGCAGTGAAAGTGGGGTTTGGTAACACTTATTTGCTTTTCTTTTTTACTGACTATGATTATGAGTATATACATTTTCTTCAGGAGACTCATGAGGCACTCAAACTGTAATCTTTGATTGAAAAACATGTTAACCCTCATGTTGTCCTCAGTCATGGACCCTTTGTCCTATACAATGTTCTTTTTAATTCCCCAAATAACATGGTTGATTACACATTCTGTACAAATCTCTACTTTCATTAATTTTGGGGTGTCTTATTCAATTTTATAGCATTTAACAAAATGCAATTGGTTTTGAAATAGTATTGAGTAAAAGTTGACATATTCCGTTGTGATTATCATCAACATCCATTCTTCTTATTTTAGTCTCATAATTCCTAATTTCTTCTGCTTTTCTAACTCAAACATGAGATAATTTCCTTAAAGGGGTTTATTGACAATAAATTCCAAAAATAACTGTAAAACTAAAGTTACGTATGTGTTGAACGTAAAAAAAAAAAACACTGAAAAAGTGTTGAAAAAAGGGACCAGAATGTAAGAAAAAGTTAAAACATTGATTAAAAATGTCGACAAAGTGTTGATTTTAAATTTTTAACGAAGACAACACGGGGTTAATAACAACAAAGAAACTACAAAGCCAACATATAACCATTGTGAAATACGAAATTGCCAAATCATGAAATGAATCATTTACATGACACAGGTGCATTTATTACACACGTGCTCATAGCTTAAACGCTCCCAATATTAATAGTTCTATGGGGGCGAGCCCCAAAACTAGAGGGAAGGAAGTTTCAGATATATCACATTGCCATACTTTGATCTGGTTAGTAAACATGTTAATAGGACAATAGCTAAAAAATCAAACATGTATCAACTAAATACAGTAAAGGTTAATTGTAGTTCATCCACATTTCATTCTAAAGCCACTTTATTTTGTTCAAAGCTCGCACAAGTTCATATATACACATATATACAGTATAATATCTTTTAATAGAAAAAATGTATGAATTTGTGTAATGTAAAAGGTATGAAGATGCATTTCATTTACAGTTATTTTACAGGGATACCAGCATTCAAATTAGCGAAGAAAGAAAGACACTTCTCTGGGCCCTGCTAGTTACAGACTGCTACTTTCAACTGAGACTGACCTTGAGAGGAGGTCCGAGTACACATTTATACTTTAAGCTATTAGAGCACCTGCTATTGTTCATCATAAAGCATGAGTTAACTCTCTTACACGATGAAGTCATGCTTTATGTCAAAACATGAATTAGTGCTCTCATTAAAAGCCCAACTGGACTCGTTTATTCCAGACCTCAGTTGTGCAGTTAATACATCTACTCACCTTCATAAAATAGCAAGGCAACACTTATTTTTGCAGTGTTTTCATTATTTACAGTATATACAGTACATATGTTTAAAGAGTAGAAAATAAAGGATAGACCAAACAATGTTGCATTTTCAAAAATCAAAAAGGGATTTGTCCCTTATTTCAGTGCGAACTGTCTTTACACGCCCCAACTGTAGAATGTCACGATCATCCATCCCGGCACTCCCCGTTCATATAACACAAGCCCAGCTTTTGTGCGTCACAACAGGAAGATTTGGAAAGGAAACCAAGTAGGTATGCGCAAAGAGAAGAATGCACTATTGTGAGATTCTTTTAACCTTTGGAATCTGGCACAGTATCAGCTGGCAGGAACACAGGGCTGCACCTGCCTTTGATACGCCTGGACAAGGAGGAAGTGGACAACCTGTGGTCTCATGCACTTGTCTACAAACCCACCCTACGCACACAATCATTTTGTAATATTCACCATAAACTGAGAGAATATGTTGTTACGTCGAGGATATTAAAATAGATACCACTATAGAGATTTAAAAAATGCTTTCAATATGTATTCTAGCAGCATTTTTTGAATTTTTTATTACCAAACAATGTAGACCGTACATTAAAAACCACAGTACCCCATCAACATTCGTGCTATTTGTCAATGTTGACGTCGGCCACCAGCCGTGTGCGCGTCTCTACGTCATTTTAAATATTGAGCTTGTCAGAGCCATTTCAGTGGCACTCCCCGTGACCGAAGTTTTTTCTGTCTGTATCCCGTGATATATATTTTCTAGTCTAGGAGGATTTCATGGTCTACTGAGTTAAAAGCAGAGCCCCGGATGTTTTGTCCTGCCACAAGTGTCGAGGCTCGCTCATTTTTCATTGACGTGACCTGAGACAACCCTCCAGGGTTATAATTGGTTCACCACTTAAAATGGGACAGATTCTCACACCATGCTTGTTGTGGTGTAGTTGGGATGCTTTTGCCTTGATATTGTGCCAGTCCCCCTTATACAACTTTCTTTGGCTCCAAACCAAACTCTCCCTGGCAGAGGGGAGTACTCTGCAGGTATTCCTGCTGGTTGTGACCATGTCCTCACCCCTTCTGCCCCAGATGGGCCCTTGCCAATGGATTCACACACCCAGGGGGGGGTCTCCATCAGAATGGTTCATTTGGGCCAGGAACGGGAGGGAGTACTTTATTTTTTGGCCATTGTGCCATCATCTGTAACAATGACACAGCAGAACCAAAAGGAATCAATTGGAACTTAAACACAGCTGCAGTACAAGCCAAAATGACACAATGTGTGCCAATGTATGGGCGGCTGTGGCTCAGTGGTAGAGCGTTTGCCTGCCATCGGAAGGTTAGTGGTTTGATCCCTGCCCCTGCAGTCATGTCGAAGTGTCCTTGGGCAAGACACTGAACCCCGAGTTGCTCCCGGTGCTGGCCATCGGAGTGTGATTGTGTGTGGTGTTTTACTGATGAGCAGGTGGCACCTTGTACGGCAGCCCCGGCCCACAGTGTGTGAATGGTGAATGTTCCCTGTAGAATGTAAAGCGCTTTGAGCAGCTGTTAAGACTGGAAAGTGCTATATAATACCTCACATTTACATTTTTTACACAACGGGGCACTCCTTGGGATGCTGTTACTCACACAGAGGCTTTTTCTGCAGAAACTTGGATATATACTGCAAGTAATCGTAGCTCTTCAATATTTGTTGATGTTTGAAAAATGAATGGCCAAGTTCAGTTTTTAGGGTAGCTGTTCCACTTTCATGCCTTCAAAGACCATTTGTTCAAACTATATCTTCTATTTGTTGATTAAGAAGTTATTTAAACAGTGAAATTTTGGATCTCTGAAGCATGGCAGAGTACTGTGAGTTGGGTGAACACACCGAATCTGTTTCATCCTGATATGTGAAACTATAACAAGTACGGAGTGTGGATTGGTGGCTGGAGAGATGTCACTTCACCTCCTGAGCACTGCCAGTGCTCTTGAGCCAGGCATTGTAATTCCCCCAACCACTCAGAGTGCTGGTCCCGCTGGCAGCTTGCCTCGACTCTGACATCTCTCCATTAGTGCATGTTGGTCCTGAGCAGTTGTGTGTATTTCAGCCTGTGTGTATTTACAAACCGAGTGTGAATTGTAATTTCCCCACTGATGAATTAAAAAAAATTACAATTAAAATGAGTTAGTTGAGTAACCATCTAATTGATTAAAACTAAACAGGACTTAAAAACCGATCTCCACTAATTTTGCTCTAATCATTTTGATAGATGATTACTTTTAACAACCTCAAATGATGTGACAAATTGCTTCTCTTGCATCGATCTTTACATCGAAAATCAAATTCCTCATACCTAAACAGCAGAAAGGTCGACAGCAATGGCTCCCAATCAACAATACCGTGTTACTCCCTGCACACGTGCCATTTTTAGGACCGTCTAGATCATAGAAATACCAGTGTATGAATTTTGAATGGGCGTAGCTCGAGCCTTGAAACCATTTGTACATTTCTCAATTATTTAGAGAAATATTCATCACCTTCAAAGCCAAAGTATGTGTTAATGTTTGGGAATGTCGAAAAGTGAGAGGTTTTCCACTTAGGACCATTTTGACATATCACAAGAAAAACACAGGTTAATAATTAAGTTAAGGTGGCTGAATTCCATTTAGCTGCTTCAGTTTTAGGGTCCTGGTATTGTGCTCACTGCCACAGTGTCATGACTTAAGTGGACCATACATGTAAGTATTTTAGAATTGTGCAGTATCACTAAAACAGGGCAAAACTGTTGTTAAATGATGCATATTGATGAATGTACTTTGCCACATTCAAAGGGTTTAAAAAATCCCTCCGTCCTGAGTGGAAATACACAAACACTGTGTTTGCATTGTTTTGTTTGCTTTTAACAAGGATTTAGTTTTCACCCCATGAGTGCAGTGAGTTCTTCTTCTTTTCACACTCACACAAAGCTGCAAGGTGTACCAATGTCTTAGAACAGCTCCAGTGGAGCAGCTGCTAGTTTGTAATCTTCTCCATTTCAGGTGACCTGTGCCCCATCCGATGAAAGTCCCACCCATTAAGAGACATGGCATTTTCATGTCATGGATAGACGCTCCTTAGTAATACTTAATAGTGGACTCTACACATGCTGTTGATTTTCGTCATTAGGACTTCAGATTCCACCAGGGGTGACTGTGCTGTGTCCTGGTCAATCACAGCCACTTAAGACAACGCTTGTGATTCCACCAGCCAGACGCACACGTCTTAGAAGCGTCCCAGAAGTGTCTCTCTGTCTGCTGCGCCAGTCTATTTTGACGGAGCCACGGGTGTTCACCAGGCAAAGGGCTGGAAGGGCTAGATCATCCGCTCAGTTTTCAAAATAAACACTATGTGAAGACTCCCGATCGTATATCAGGTCACTAAACTATTAATTTTGTGCTAGTTATGGAACATAGGATGCTCATGAGTGTACTTGTCAGAGCACCCTAGGCTGAAGATCGATGATCGATTTTATAATTGTTTCATCGATCTGAGGCTGTAGTTTTTGGACACTGATCACCATCTGGAGGTAGTTGGGTTAGGGGTGTGGGTAGACTCTGAACAGACCTGGTAAACCCAAACAGGTTGTAGGTAAATGGGAACGTCTGGAGGAGGCCTTTGTCCAATAGACTTTCAACTCACACCTCCGGTGGAGCTTGTCCAGATACCCTGTGGAGGCTGGGGGCATCAACCTGAGTGGACAATGTTCCATTGCTGAAGCTGCGTTGGACCTCCGTGGTCTTAGGGTCTTTGGTGCTTCAAAAGGGCTGGTAACCCACGAGCAACCTGGTGGACACCGGTGGTCTGGGGAAGCCGTCCGACTGAATGAGTCTTTCCGGGCTTTTTTGGATGCACGCCTCTTCACACTTTTGCTTGGAGGTCTGGGACGGTGCCTAGGGAGGTGCAGACCGGTTGATGGTTCCCCTCTTCAAAAAGGGGGACCAGAGGGTGTGTGCCAATTACAGGGTATCCACTTCTCAGCCTCCCTGGTAAGTCTACTCCAAGTGCTGGAGAGAGGCTTTCGGCCGATAGTCCAACCCTTGGGTTGAAGAGGAACAATGCGGATTCCATCCGGTCGTGGAAACGGATCAATCTTCACTGCTCGCAAGGATCCTGGTGGGAGCCTGGGAGTATGTCCAACCAGTCACATTTGTTTGTGGATCTGAAGAAGTCCTACGAATGGTCCCCCGGGAGATATGGGAGGTCTCTGGTAGTCCAGATGGAGAGGAGGCTTCGGGGAAGACCCAGGTACTAGTTGGAGGATTATATCTCCGACCTTGGCCAAAGTTTGGGTCCCCTGGGGAGCTGATGGCCCATGACCCCGATATTGGATAATTGACGAAGATGGATGGATGGATGGATACACTCTTTAACAACTAAAACAAGCCACAAATATTTGGCTGTGTTGTTCATAACTGCTAAGTGAATAAAAATCAAACTATGTAGACTACTTTATCTAGAACACC
>NC_045743.1:18738216-18750407 GCF_008692095.1 Etheostoma spectabile | reverse complement strand
GCTTATTATCCTAATGTCGCTGTTCAGATGCTGCTATGTTGCACATATACGCTACAATGACAACATTACATCAGAGCCTTTTTATTTATTTTTAACATTCAACTTTTTAAGGTGGAGCAACCATTTAGTTTGAAGGTGTCACTCGGTTTTGTATGCTCCCTTTTCAAAGAACACATACTTTTGGTTCGATAAACAAGAACTCATGCTCTTGTTGTGTGCTTGAAAGCCAAGGCGTGCTGTACCTTCAAGGGCCATAAAAAGTGTGGTTTGCTGGGCATTTTAAAAATAGTGGTGCAGTGAAAAACATGCAGTGAACCCTGGTTGTTATTCACCTGTCAGGTTGATCGATACATACCTGGGCATGTGGAGTTTCAAACATAAGCAGCATGTCTAAGAACTGATCTTCAAGTTGTTTGATTGGTCCGTTCACTAGCATGAGTACAGTGGCAGTCCCTCACCTTAGTGCTATTGAAAAACTGATTATTGTCTTTATTTGTTTTATTGGTTTACACCAGTGATTCCCAATCAGGGTACTTGTTCTCTGGGGGGTCCGGACTTAGATTTTGCCAGGGGGTAAGGGAAAGCTTGTAGGGTAGATTACCTAATTTGAAATAATAAAAATCAGGATTTGTTTAAGGTCCCATTTCATGAAATGTCACTTTATGAGGATTTTTAACATTAATATGAGTTCCCCCAGCCTGCCTATGGCCCCCCAGTGGCTAGAAATGGTGATAGGTGAAACAGAGCCCGGGGTATCCTGCTCTGCCTTGAGAAAATGAAAGCTCAGATGGGCCGATCTGGAATCTTGCTCCTTATGAGGTCATACGGGGCCCACTCAGAGAATTGGCCCAAACATGAGAGAGAGACATCATGGCTTTCAAACGAGCAAAGTGGCAGTTGGTCAAGGCCACACCCCCAGCCTCCCACCTTGCCCTAGTAATGCCTCAACAGTTCAAATGATTAGCTAAAAGTAATGAGAAACAGTTCTAATATGTAGCTAAATGGAAGGTTGATGGATACATTATTCAAACATTCAACCAATCCTAATATTGACAGTTTCAGTTGTAAGAAAGAATTAACAACATCCACTTCCATGAAAGGAATAATGTATACAGTGGAGCATATTCGAGCTGGTCAACAAATACAACTAATGGTTCATGAAGCTTTGTTTGAACATCACATAAGTTGATATATCATTGTATGTTACAGCGTGTTTCGCTGCCCTTAAGTGGCCAACGAGGTTATTAATGCTGCTTGGTATAGCTAGCCACATAAAACCAAAAAAAAAAAATCACACGTGAGCAACAATATACAAGAAAGTCACAACTTCACACTAAAAGCCAAAACTGGACTGGACATGGTTGGATGTTGAAAAAGCAACACAATTTTATATTTTACACGAATTAGGACAATGAGCTGCCATCTTGGTGAGAAGGAATGACTTTGTGCACATAGGAGTAATATTGCACAAGCGGTGCAGCACAATCTGTAATCTCTGTCATATTGATTAGAACAATTACCGAACATGTACGCAATGGAGACTTATGTTTGAATTCCAAACGCCACTACTTAACAGATGGGTGAAGCTGGCTATGTGATGTATTTAAGGCTGACAAGAGCTATGAGAGGTCTGCTGGAGTGGAGGTAATACAGTGTGTTATGAGATAGATAGAATGGATGGCGGCGGTACCTCATATTGAAATGCCATTAATATACAGGACTGATTCGCTTTGTCAAGGGGCCGTGTCATGGTGTGATAAATGAGTACAAAGAGTTCATAATACCCGGGGAGAAAGGCGTTGGGGCTGGGACAAACGCCCAGGATCCACTTAGAGAAACAGGAAGATTTATGGTCCAGAAAGAGAGAGGAGAAGAGACAAGCCCTGGAGAGAGTGTGAGATAGACGAGAAGGAAGAAAGTGACAAGTTGTCCTTACAGTAGAATGAAGTAACGAGGTCTGGACATAATATAGTGTATGTGTGATATATGATGTCATAGGTGGCACGGTGGCTCAGTGGTTAGCACCGCTGCCTCTCAGCTTGATCCCTTTTCATAAAGGGCCTTCTGTGTGAAGTTTGTGTGTTCTCACCCTGTTTCATGGGTGGTGTTCCTATTTTCCCCCACCATAAAGACATGCATTCTAGAGAATGTTACCTATAGGAACATTCTTAGAATGGTAACATTCTAACATTCTTTAGAATGTTACCTATAATAACTAGGACTACAGTTGAAAATTAGCCGACTGGCACATTGACAGATGTGTTGATTCCTTTGCATTGTACTATAAAAAATAAATGTTCAATCTAATTCTAGGAGGTTAAACTTTTTAAATGTCCCATGAGGCTCATTTTCGGTTCATGATTGTATGTTTTTGTTACTGAATACTGTATGTACATGCTCTACTGTTCAAAGAAACACATCCTCAACACTGTCCTTTTAAAAGACCCTCTACCGAAAAAGTCCAGTCTGCTCTGATTGGTCCGCGTCTTCCTGTGCTCTCGGAGTCTCTGCACCATACACTGTAAAAACGGCTGTGAAATCTCCAGTTATTTACTTTAGATTCACGGTAACACCACTGTATAGGTTTTTTACAGTAGAATGCTGTAAAGTTTACATTACAACCTTGTCGACATGACAACATCCAGTAGTCTAAGTATTACAGTTGAAATCACAGTAGTCAATTACTGTAAAAGAATACCAATGTGGACACTACAGTACTGTAAATAGTGAACTACTGTATTTTTTGATTTTATCTTATGTTGTTATAATTGTTTTTTTTTTTACAATGAGTACATAAAATACTGTAAATGGAAGTACCGGTACCTGTACTGTAAAAAGAATTCACAGTAACTTGCTGGACATCGTTGCCAGTAAGTTACTGTAAATTTTACGTTCAATTTGTTACAGTGTACGTTCAGGCGGGGAATGACTGTTGGCACTGTAGCGTCACTTTACCAGAGGCCTACGATACGATTTCATCACGATACTTATATCACGATAAGATATTATTGCGATTTTAAACATATTCCGCGCTATATGCCTCTTCTGACCAAGTAGTACAGGAACGTAGTTCTGGAACAGTCCACTTTTAACAGTTCTACTAACTCCTCTCTCCCCAACCACACCACATACAAGAACAGCGGCAAAGATGAACTAGCATTAACAATTAGCTGGTTGAATGCGTGATGTTTGTCTTATGGGTTAGCATACGTAGGACAGTGAAAGAATAGGTACTGTGTGTGTTCAGACGTTGCTAGGTCATTAAGTGTAGAAGGAAGAGACCCTGCCCTGGATCCCCAAATTGGTCCAGTCGGAAGAAGAAAAGGGTCTAGGAACGTTATGTTCTAGGAAACTGCAAAATCCCTTTTATTACGTTTTTTTTTTTTTTTCAATTTCACATGATGTCCCAAAAAGGAAACTTTGTAACAAATCTGCTGCATCTAAAAAGATACATTTCTTGTTTGTTCATCTCACTAGAACTTCATCTGCAAAATAGGATTGTCAAGCAGACAACAATATATAATAATGGATCAATACTTGGCGTCTATGCATCCATGCAGTATTGCCATTAAAAACTATCGCAAGTTATCGCAACTATGCTGTAAGGATTTTTCCCCAACCTAGTATTTATCGGTTTAAGCCACCCCACCACACACACACATAACACACACCCCACATGCTGCTTTGCAAATGTGGCACACTTTCTACACTGCTGTTCTAACCTAAATCAAAGGAAACCCCACGGCTTTCGCAGTAAATCTTGTAGTACCAAGCTGTAAATTAACCACTCAGCCCTGCACAGGGAGCACGGCCTTTTATTGAATCATTTCATTTTCTCATGACTTGTCCACATCTTTTTTTTTTTCTCTCTTGCACAAATCAGTCCAGTATGATGGGAGGAGTAACACGAGAAAGGGGGAAACAGTGACAGTAATAAAAGAATTTAGGGTAGAAATGGGGTTCGCATTTTCATTATTAAAGTGAGTCATACTGGAGCTCATTAGACAAATGATAGCAAGTGTTCTTTTTTTTTTCCCTTTCTTTTTGGAGGTGAAAGCGGTAAAGTAACATGGAGGTGTCTCATGGCAAATGGATGTGTGGGTTGGAAGACTTTTTCGGGAATCAGGTTCTGTGATTTACTGGGGGAATGTTGAATACCTTTTTATTGCTCTTCTAGAAAAAAGATAGCTGCTTAATGGCTTTTGATGCGTTTTTGGTGTTCTTTTTCCTTGCTTTCTTTCTTGCCTAAAATCGGATTAATATCTGACTTCACTTTCCTGGAAGGTCACAGCCCACACCACCATTTCTGTACTCTTCCCTCTTTCAGCTTCGTGCTGGGAGGGATTCCACACCTGACCTCACACGGCTTTGTTTTAAGCACTCAGTGTGCTTTTCCTTCCTCCTTGGCCTTAGGTCTCTAGCTCTTGGCACATTGGTCTCATTGCCTGTCCAGGAAGAAATGGAAGAGCTTCATCAGCAGTTTAGAACACATTATATTATATTCCAGGACGGGCTGATAAGAAGCTCAGATATGGGTCATTTAGAAGAATGACACTCACCAAACCTGAGTTATTAGTAAACCACCATGCAGAATCATTATTTCCCACTGACATAATTCCACAATCTTAAAGAGCAGATGATAACTGAGAGAAGACCAGAGGGCAATGAAATCGGAGATGAGTAAATACATTTGGGTTAAAACAGAGAGAGAGAGAGAGAGGCTGTTAGAATGTTTTGAAACTTTGACAGAGTGGCAAATTAGTTTTTCCTCAGGCAGAACGCAATCATCAGGGAAATCACTGATGTCCTCCAACTGCATTTGGTGTGTGTGTGTGCTGGAGTCAGTCCACACACATGTTGACATCAGAACATTCAATGAATTTTCATTGGGCAATCAAAAACTCCCACATGCGGCTGTGTGTAACAAAAAAAAACGTGAGTTTAATTCCACTATCCCTCTCAGGCCTTGTGGGACATGTTCAGTGTACTTCTATGAATTGTGTGGCCAGGGTCTAACGACTGTTTAAGCAACTGGCAGCTCTGCTTGAGTGATAGTCAACACATGCAATGGCCGTAAGTTGTTACAAGCCACAAATTTTGATTGCATTTATTATTTGTCAGTTAAGCCGAGCCTGACGGCTGTTGTGCCAGCCAAAAGACAAACACGAGTGCAGAGCAGCTGCGTGAGTGAAAAGGCCAGTTTGGAATCTGCGGTGAACATAGACTATGAAGGATGCAAACATTGCTGTAATTGGTTCAGTGTGGACCGTTTTGGTAAAAAAAAAGTTTGTGATAGGGGAAAAACACCCCATGCCGTGTTGTGAATGCTTGATTTCAACTTTTTTAAAGGTACCTGTTTGAGGTTTGGTCGCTAGAGGTGCTATGGAGCAGCATTGCAAAGCTGGTCCAGGAAATCGGCATGGCAATAGAATGGACTGTATATGCACGCACAGAAAGCATGCAGGAAATACATTCTTGCCAATGGTTTCACTCTATTACACTGACAGTTGACAGTTGGCAGCAGCCACAAACATTGTAATCATAGAGTGTAACAACAATGGACGTAGCATCCGTGACAACACCAATTGGTTTGTAGACTGTAATTTTTGGGGAGAGGGTGGAGTTGGGAAATAGACGCAGCCAAGCCAATGTTAGTTATGGTTGCAGTAGCGCTAAGCTAAATGCTAAAGAGGGAAAGTTGCTGATTTTCAACCCTTCGGAAGCGAGTCATCCAGCAGAGATTCACCAGGCGGTAAGCACGACGCCATTCTTAGCATGTACAGCAGTACAGAAAATTAGCAGCGGTAATGCTAGCGGTAGTGGCAATGAAATGAAAACACACAGTGAGAAGGTTGAAGTTTTGGGTGAAAACATGGACAACACCCACAAGAAAAAAATAGAGTTATGTTTATGTACACAGTGCCATGGTTAGCATTGCTAACATCTACTGTATGGTATGGAGAAGACTTGAAATTAGAGAGTCTATAAAAACATTATTAAGTGTTAACTGAGTGAGAAATTAGAGTGAGAAGTAGAGTAATTTTCCATTTCATTGCTTTGCTAGACCTCCTCAAAAGCTCTCTGGAGGAGGGTCTGGCTACTTCCCAAAGCATTTTTAACACCAGCCTTTCTGTAAACCAATCACAAGTTTGGGCGGTGCTAAGCACTGCAAAATAGCCTCGGAAGGAACTTGTTGGGTAGAACGTGTACGTTCAGGTCGTGCAACAAAAAACTCAGATTGGACAGATAGTTTAGCTAGCTGTCTGGATTTACCCTGCAGAGATTGAGGACCAGGTAACCATAGTCCTCAGATTGGACAGATAGTCTAGCTAGCTGTCTGGATTTACCCTGCAGGAGCTGAGGACCAGGTAACCATAGTCCTCAGATTGGACAGATAGTCTGGCAGCTGTCTGGATTTACCCTGCAGAGATCTGAGGACCAGGTAACCATAGTCCTAGATTGGACAGATAGTCTCGGCTAGCTGTCGGATTTACCCTGCTAGATCTGAGGACCAGGTAACCATAGTCCTCAGATTGGACAGATGTCTAGCTAGCTGTCTGGATTTACCCTGCAGAGTCTGAGGACCAGGTAACCATAGTCCTCAGATGGACGATAGTCTAGCTAGCTGTCTGGATTTACCCTGCAGAGATCTGAGGACCAGGTAACATAGTCCTCAGATTGGACAGATAGTCTAGCTAGCTGTCTGGATTACCCTGCAGAGATTGAGGACCAGGTAACCATAGTCTCAGAATCTCACCGGAGGTTAAAACACCAACACAAAGGAAGGAAAAGGAAATGGATATCGGGCTAAATGAGTGAAATCCAGTGGATTTTTTAAATTAAAAAAAAAAAAGCTTGTCCATTAATTTCACATTCTGTGGTTGTAAAACACCTAAAAAGACAGGAGGGGGTTGCCAAAGTAAACATGGATGTAGACAATGCATTGTCTGCATTAAAATGTTGTCCAATAGGAAGTCCCCAAGGATACGGTCTGTAAGCATTTGGTGTGATCAACACTAATGGTGGTGACTAAACAAAAGTCATAGGACACTTACAATTTTTTGTTTCTGGTGAGTGACACTAATATCTCTCCCATGTCTTTTGCATTTTTAAGTATGCATTGGTGGCAAAAACTGGACAATGTCAGCAGATTGACCGGACAGCTGGGCTCCTTCCCAAAACAAATTCCTAGCCAAGTGATTGTATCAAACCAACATCTGGATGTCTCAGAACACTGAAATAAGCATCCTTCTAAGCAAGCACCTTACATCAGGGGTTCCCAAAACTTTCAGCCCGCGACCCCCCAAAGACGGTGCAAGTGACTTGCGACCCCCCCCCCCCCCCCCACTATAAAACATAAACATTGCTCGCAACCGCGCACGCACTATAGCAAGTCACTTGCACCGTTACTTTGGGGGTCGCGGGCTGAAAGTTTTGGGAACCCCTGATGTAAGGTGCTTGCTTAGAAGGATGCTTATTTCAGTGTTCTGAGACATCCAGATGTTGGGTTTGATACATAATCACTTGGCTAGGAATTTGTTTTTGGGAAGGAGCCCAGCTAGTCCGGTCAATCTGCGTGACATTGTCCAGTTTTTGCCACCAATGCATGACTTAAAAATGCAAAAGACATGGGAGAGATATTAGTGTCACTCAAACCAGAAACAAAAAATTGTAAGTGTCCTATGACTTTTGTTTAGTCACCAACCATTAGTGTTGATCACCAAAATGCTTACAGACCGTATCCTTGGGGACTTCCTATTGGACAACATTTTAATGCAGACAATGCATTGTCTACATCCATGTTTACTTTGGCAAGCCCCCTTCCTGTCTTTTTTAGGTGTTTTACAACCACAGAATGTGAAATTAATGGACAAAGCTTTTTTTTTTTTTAATTTAAAAAATCCACTGGATTTCACTCATTTAGCCCGGATATCCATTTCCTTTTCCTTCCTTTGTGTTGGTGTTTTAACCTCCGGTGGATTTCTGAGGACTATGGTTACCTGGTCCTCAGATCTCTGCAGGTACATCCAGACAGCTAGCTAGACTATCTTCCAATCTGAGGACTATGTTACCTGGTCCTCAGATCTCTGCAGGGTAAATCCAGACAGCTAGCTAGACTATCGTCCAATCTGAGGACTATGGTTACCTGGTCCTCAGACTCTGCAGGGTAAATCCAGACAGCTAGCTAGACATCTGTCCAATCTGAGGACTATGGTTACCTGGTCCTCAGATCTAGCAGGGTAAATCCGACAGCTAGCGACTATCTGTCCAATCTAGGACTATGGTTACCTGGTCCTCAGATCTCTGCAGGGTAAATCCAGACAGCTGCCAGACTATCTGTCCAATCTGAGGACTATGGTTACCTGGTCCTCAGCTCCTGCAGGGTAAATCCAGACAGCTAGCTAGACTATCTGTCCAATCTGAGGACTATGGTTACCTGGTCCTCAGATCTCTGCAGGGTAAATCCAGACAGCTAGCTAAACTATCTGTCCAATCTGAGTTTTTTGTTGCACGACTGAACGTACACGTTCTACCCCAACAAGTTCCTTCCGAGGCTATTTTGCAGTGCTTAGCACCGCCCAAGACAATTGTGATTGGTTTACAGAAAGGCTGGTGTAAAGAATGCTTTGGGAAGTAGCCAGACCCTCCTCCAGAGAGCTTTTGAGGAGGGTCTAGCAAAGCAATGGGAAAATGGGAAAATTACTCTACTTCTCACTCTAATTTCTACCTCAGTTAACACTTTAATAATGTTTTTATAGACTCTCTAATTTCAAGTCTTCTCCAATACCATACAGTAGGATGTTAGCAATGCTAACCATGGCACTGTGTACATAAACATAACTCTAAATTTGTTTCTGGGTGTTGTCCATGTTTTCACCCAAAACTTCAACCTTCTCACTGTGTGTTTTCATTTCATTAGCCAGCTACCGCTAGCATTACCGCTGCTAATTTTCTGTACTGCTGTACATGCTAATGAATGGCGTCTGTGCTTACCCGCTGGTGAATCTCTGCTGGATGACTCGCTTCCGAAGGGTTGAAAATCAGCAACTTTCCCTCTTTAGCATTTAGCTTAGCGCTACTGCAACCATAACTAACATTGGCTTGGCTGCGTCATATTTCCCAACTCCACCCTCTCCCCAAAAAATTAGCAGTCTACAAACCAATTGGTGTTGTCACGGATGCTACGTCCATTGTTGTTACACTCTATGATTACAATGTTTGTGGCTGCTGCCAACTGTCAACTGTCAGTGTAATAGAGTGAAACCATTGGCAAGAATGTATTTCCCTGCATGCTTCTGTGCGTGCATATACAGTACATTCTATTGCACATGCCGATTTCCGTGGACCAGCTTTGCAATGCTGCTCCATAGCACCTCTAGCGACCAAAACCTCAAACAGGTACCTTTAAAAAGTTGAAATGCAGCATTCACAACACGGCATGGGGTGTTTTTCCCCTATCACAAACTTTTTTTTTACCAAAACGGTCCACACTGAACCAATTACAGCAATGTTTGCATCCTTCATAGTCTATGTTCACCGCAGATTCCAAACTGGCCTTTTCACTCACGCAGCTGCTCCTGCACTCGTGTTTGTTAGCTTTGCTGGCCACAAAGCCGGTCAGGCTCGGCTTAAACTGACAAAATAATAAAATGCAATCAAAATTTGTGGCTTGTAACAACTTACGGCACATTGCATGTGTTGACTATCACTCAAGCAGAGCTGCAGTTGCTTAAACAGTCGTTGAGCCCTGAGCCACACAATTCATAGAAGTACACTGAACATGTCCCACAAGGCCTGAGAGGGATAAGTGGAATTAAACTCACGTTTTTTTGATTACACACAGCCGCATGTGGGATGTTTTGATTGCCCAATGAAAATATGCATTAATGATATCTGTAGTGGCAACATGTGTGTGGACTGACTCCAGCACACACACACACCAAATGCAGTTGGAAGGCATCAGTGATTTCCCTGAAAATGATTGCGTTCTGCCTGAGGAAAAACATAGAATTTGCCAACTCTGTCAAAGTTTCAAAACATTCTAACAGCCTCTCTCTCTCTCTCTCTGTTTAACCCAAATGTATTTACTCATCTCCGATTTCAATTGCCCTCTGGTTTGCTTCTCTCAGTTATCATCTGCTCTTTAAGGGATTGTGGAATTATGTCAGTGGGAAATAATGATTCTGCATGGTGGTTTGACTAATAACTCAGGTTTGGGTGAGTGTCATTCTTCTAAAATGACCCATATCTGAGCTTCTTATCAGCCCGGTCCTGGTAATAATAATAATAATGTGTTCTAAACTGCTGATGAAGCTCTTCCATTTCTTCCTGGACAGGCAATGAGACCAATGTGCCAAGAGCTAAGAGGACCTAAGGCCAAGGAGCGAAGGAAAGAGCACACTGGAGTGCTTAAAACAAAGCCGTGTGAGGTCAGGTGTGGGAATCCCTCCCAGCACGAAGCTGAAAGAGGGAAGAGTGACAGAAATGGTGGTGTGGGCTGTGACCTTCCAGGAAAGGTGAAGTCAGAGTTAATCCGATTTATAGGCAAGAAAGAAAAGCAAGGAAAAAGAACACCAAAAACGCATCAAAAGCCATTAAGCAGCTAAATTATTTTTCTAGAAGAGCAATAAAAAGGTATTCAACATTCCCACAGTAAATCACAGAACCTGATTCCCGGAAAAGTCTTCCAACCCACACATCCATTTGGCCATGAGACACCTCCATGTTACTTTACCGCTTTCACCTCCAAGAAAGAAAGGGAAAAAAAAAAGAACACTTGCTATCATTTGTCTAATGAGCTACAGTATGACTCACTTTAAATAATGAAAATGCGAAACCCATTTCTACCCTAAAAGTCTTTTATTACTGTCACTGTTTCCCCCGTTCTCGTGTTACTCCTCCCATCATACTGGACTGATTTGTGCAAGAGAGAAAAAAAAAAAGATGTGGACAAAGTCATGAGAAAATGAAATGATTCAATAAAAGGCCGTGCTCCCTGTGCAGGGCTGAGTGGTTAATTTACAGCTTGGTACTACAAGATTTACTGCGAAAGCCGTGGGGTTTCCTTTGATTTAGGTTAGGAAACAGCAGGTGTAGAAAGTGTGCCACATTTGCAAAGCAGCATGTGGGGTGTGTGTGTATGTGTGTGTGTGGTGGGGTGGCTTAAACCGATAAATACTAGGTGTGGGGGAAAAAAATCCTTACAGCATAGTTGCGATAACATTGCGATAGTTTTTAATGGCAATACTGCATGGATGCATAGACGCCAAGTATTGATCCATTATTATATATGTGTTGGTCTGCTTGACAATCCTATTTTGCAGAAATGAAGTTCTAGTGAGATGAACAAACAGAGAAATGTATCTTTTTAGATGCAGCAGATGTTGACAAAGTTTCCTTTTTGGGGACATCATGTGAAATTGGAAAAAAAAAACGTAATAAAAGGGATTTTGGCAGTTCCTAGAACATAACGTTCCTAGAACCCTTTTCTTCTTCCGACTGGACCAATTTGGGGATCCAGGGCAGGGTCTCTTCCTTCTACACTTAATGACCTAGCAACGTCTGAAACACAAACAGTACCTATTCTTCACTGTCCTACGTATGCTAACCCATAAGACAAACATCACGCATTCAACCAGCTAATTGTTAATGCTAGTTCATCTTTGCCGCTGTTCGTTGTATGTGGTGTGGTTTTGGGGGAGAGGAGTTAGTAGAACTGTTAAGAAGTGGACTGTTCCTAGAACTACGTTCCTGTAACTACTTGGTCAGAAAGAGGCTAATATAGCGCGGAATATGTTTAAAATCGCAATAATATCTTATCGTGATATAAGTATCGTGATGAAATCGTATCGTGAGGCCTCTGGTAAAGTGACGCTACAGTGCCAATACAGTCATTCCCCGGCTGAACGTACACTGTAACAAATTGAACGTAAAATTTACAGTAACTTACTGGCAACGATTGTCCAGCAAGTTACTGTGAATTCTTTTTACAGTACAGGTACCGTACTTCCATTTACAGTATTTTATGTACTCATTGTAAAAAAAAAAAACAATTATACACAACATAAGATAAAAATCAAAAAATACAGTAGTTCACTATTTACAGTACTGTAGTGTCCACATTGGTATTCTTTTACAGTAATTGACTACTGTGATTTCAACTGTAATACTTAGACTACTGTGATGTTGTC
>NC_045743.1:18736441-18738206 GCF_008692095.1 Etheostoma spectabile | reverse complement strand
GACAAGGTTGTAATGTAAACTTTACAGCATTCTACTGTAAAAAACCTATACAGTGGTGTTACCGTGAAATCTAAAGTAAATAACTGGAGATTTCACAGCCGTTATTTACAGTGTATGGTGCAGAGACTCCGAGAGCACAGGAAGACGCTGACCAATCAGAGCAGACTGGACTTTTTCGGTAGAGGGTCTTTTAAAGAGACAGTGTTGAGGATGTGTTTCTTTGAACAGTAGAGCATGTACATACAGTATGTTCAAGTAACAAAAACATACAATCATGAACCTGAAAATGAGCCTCATATGGGACATTTAAGAAAAGTTTAACCTCCTAGAATTAGATTGAACATTTATTTTATTAGTACAATGCAAAGGAATCAACACATCTGTCAATGTGCCAGTCGGCTAATTTTCAACTGTAGTCCTAGTTATTAATAGGTAACATTCTAAAGAATGTTAGAATGTTACCATTCTAGAGAATGTTACCTATAGGTAACATTCTCTAGAATGCATGTCTTTATGGTGGGGGAAAATAGGAACACCACCCATGTAAACAGGGTGAGAACACACAAACTTCACACAGAAAGGCCCTTTATGGAAAAGGGATCAAGCTGAGAGGCAGCGGTGCTAACCACTGAGCCACCGTGCCACCTATGACATCATATATCACACATACACATATATTATGTCACAGACCTCGTTACTTCATTCTACTGTAGAGGACAACTTGTCACTTTCTTCCTTCTCGTCTATCTCACACTCTCTCCAGGGCTTGTCTCTTCTCCTCTCTCTTTCTGGACCATAAATCTTCCTGTTTCTCTAAGTGGATCCTGGGCGTTTGTCCCAGCCCCAACGCCTTTCTCCCAGGGTATTTATGAACTCTTTGTACTCATTTATCACACCATGACACGGCCTCCTTGACAAAGCGAATCAGTCCTGTATATTAATGGCATTTCAATATGAGGTACCGCCGCCATCCATTTCTATCTCTAAACACACTGTATTACCTCCACTGGACCTCTCATGAGCTCTTGTCAGACTTAAATACATCACATAGCCAGCTTCACCCATCTGTTAAAGTAGTGGCGTTTTGGAATTCAAACATAAGTCTCCATTGCGTACATGTTCGGTAATTGTTCTAATCAAATATGACAAGATGATTACAGATTGTGCTGCAACGCTTGTGCAATATTACTCCTATGGTGCACAAAGTCCTAATTCCTTCTCACCAAGATGGCAGCTCATTGTCCTAATTCTGTAGATAAAATATAAAATTGTGTTGCTTTTTCAACAGTCCAACCATGTCCAGTCCAAGTTTTGGCTTTTAGTGTGAAGTTGTGACTTTCATTGTATATTGTTGCTCACGTGTGATTTTTTTTTTTTGGTTTTATGTGCTAGCTATACCTAAGCAGCATTAATAACCTCGTTGGCCACTTAAGGGCAGCGAAACAAGCTGTAAACATAACAATGATATATCAACTTATGTGATGTTCAAACAAAGCTTCATGAACCATTAGTTGTATTTGTTGACCAGCTCGATATATGCTCCAACTGTATAACATTATTCCTTTCATGGAAGTGGATGTTGTTAATTCTTTCTTACAACTGAAACTGTCAATATTAAGGATTGGTTGAATGTTTGAATAATGTATCCATCAACCTTCCATTTAGCTACATATTAGAACTGTTTCTTCATTACTTTTAGCTAATCATTTGAACTGTTTAGGCATTACTAGGGCAAGGTGGAGGCTGGGGGTGTGGCCTTGACCAA
>NC_045743.1:18726650-18736431 GCF_008692095.1 Etheostoma spectabile | reverse complement strand
GCTCGTTTGAAAGCCATGATGTCTCTCTCTCATGTTTGGGCCAAATTCTCTGAGTGGGCCCCGTATGACCTCATAAGGAGCAAGATTCCAGATCGGCCCATCTGAGCTTTCATTTTCTCAAAGGCAGAGCAGGATACCCGGGGCTCTGTTTACACCTATCACCATTTCTAGCCACTGGGGGGCCATAGGCAGGCTGGGGGAACTCATATTAATGTTAAAAATCCTCATAAAGTGACATTTTCATGAAATGGGACCTTTAAACAAATCCTGATTTTTATTATTTCAAATTAGGTAAGCTACCCTACAAGCTTTTCCCGTACCCCCTGGCAAAAATCTAAGTCCTGAACCCCCCAGAGAACAAGTACCCCTGATTGGGAATCACTGGTGTAAACCAATAAAACAAATAAAGACAATAAATCAGTTTTGCAATAGCACTAAGGTGAGGGAACTGCCACTGTACTCATGCTAGTGGAACGGACCAATCAAACAACTTGAAGAGTCAGTTCTTAGAACTGCTGCTTATGTTTTGAAACTCCACATGCCCAGGTATGTATTCGATCAACCTGACAGGTGAATAACAACCAGGGTTCACTGCATGTTTTTCACTGCACCACTATTTTTAAAATGCCCAGCAAAACACACTTTTTATGGCCCTTGAAGGTAAATGCACGCCAGTGGCTTTCAAGAACAACAACAAGAGGCATGAGTTCTTGTTTATCGAACCAAAAGTATGTGTTCTTTGAAAAGGGAGACATACTAAAACAGAGTGACACCTTCAAACTAAATGGTTGCTCCACCTTAAAAAGTTGAATGTTAAAAAATAAATAAAAAGGCTCTGATGTAATGTTGTCATTGTAGCGTATATGTGCAACATAGCAGCATCTGAACAGCAGACATTAGGATAATAAAGCTGAGCTGGCGTTTTGGCAGGCAACCAGCTATCTGTTCTGGATTGAGTTTATACAAAAAAGAGGGGTGAAGGAGGGGGGGGGGGTCAGGCGTCAGCCACTGTGTAAGTCTGGGTTTACACTGAGAGAGGCACAATGGAAACTGTTTGATGGAAACCTGCATTCGACATCCTAAGCGTGCAGATTGCAGTCTTCGCATGTCCAGCACAGTGCAATTAAAGCTCTGTTGGGAGGAACACTTCATACAAACACTCTAAAATCCACGGTGAGTTTTTACAATGTTACACTACTTTTTTTTTTCTCTAAAAAACAGTGAAATTGGCTCGAGTGAAAAGAAATGGATTGCCTTTTAGTTTCTCTGAGAAGCCTCAAAAGGTAAACACTAGCTTGGCAAAGTCAATATTTACCGCGTCTGAGGCCGGGTACTGCGGGGGCCACGACTGGACCCCTCTTATAGTCTGGAGCCTTTCTGAGTGTTGTTTCGCTCTACGGGTAAGTACTGTACTGCAGTCAGTCAGCCTTTGAACTCGGGTCATATTCTATTCACATCCTTTGATAAACGTCGAGCAAGATGAGGGATTGTCACTTAGCAACCACAGTCAACAGGGCCAGTATCAGAGAGGTAGAGATTGATTGTTAGAAGTGTGTGTGTACGTTAGCTGTGTTATCATTGGCTCTGGACACAAGAACCCCCCCCTCCCCTTTGACAAATATGGTTGCACAATCAGATTGTAGCAGGGTGGATGAACTGCGTCCAAGCTAAGCATGCAAACCGGGAATCTGCCAAGAGTCGACTGTGGCATGATGGAGATTTTTCCGATACGTCAGCGTGATTTCTGTCAGGAGATTTAACCATCGAAAGAGCCAATTAGAGATGTTGGCTGTTTTATTTTTGAATGAATCCAAATCTTTCGGTTTCATCAACGTTTCCCACATGCTTGCTCAGCATTAGTAACAGATGTCAATAACAGAGAGCACATAGAGGCTGATGATGTGACCAGGGGCAGATGTAATATGTTACAACTTCCTGAATATAATGACCCCGGCTTAAATATCATTATCTTAACTCTCTGTGGCATTTCACTCTAAATGGGTTTACAATGTAGGTGCGCAGCAGATTAACCTTGTATTGGTCTTCAGCTGTGAGGAGCGAGGGGGAAAACGTTGTATCACCATCATGTGAATCTGAGACGCTCCGTTGTCACTGGTATCATGAAAGCCATGTTGGCTGCCAGAAAGTCAAAAGGAGAAGGATTAGCCAGGGCAAAAAGCAATCACACGCCGGCCCATTCAAGGATACAGCTGGTGTTATTCTATATTGTTCAACAAATCCCATTTAAAAACACTCTTCCATCTGTTAAAGACGTTCCCACCCTGTGTAGCCCTCTTCACGACAACACAGACCCAGTTTGGTTCTTTTTGAACGGGCGTTTATTGCTTGCTTCTTTCTTTCTTTGGGCAATGCATCCACTTCACGCCGTGAGAACTATATGAATGAACATAGTAAGCACGTAAAATAAATTAAACATTACATAGTTAAACAGAAGAT
Organism: Etheostoma spectabile; assembly: GCF_008692095.1. NCBI lineage: Eukaryota > Metazoa > Chordata > Actinopteri > Perciformes > Percidae > Etheostoma > Etheostoma spectabile. The sequence goes on along the minus strand of NC_045743.1, from coordinate 18,733,974 downwards.
ACAAATTGCGCTTGCCGCAAATATAAATAAAGTGCCCATGTAAGACAAAATACCTCGTTGGCTGCTTGTCCTGAAAAGAGTTCTGTAAGTCCTCAAAGTTCCTTATTGTTCGCCTTGGCCAGTGTAACTCAAACTTAACTTTACGAGCACTGTAACATGCGCTAACGCTAGACTTCGCTGGGTCCATTAACAGATTCCGTCATTACGGAAACCACAACCACACTTTAGTTCCGGGAAAACAAAAAACACAATAGACCAAATCTTTAACTATTACATCTACAGTACTTTAACATTAAACACATTTCCTATTTATTAAGAGCATGAAACCATAAACATTTTAAATTTACTATGAATTGTGCACTAATAATGCATTATAACACATCATCTAAACAACACTTACACCCTGTCTGTGGCACTTAATGCGTTTTTTCTCGAGGCGTAAATCTTCAAGAACAAGTCACAAATAAATAGCTTTTTTTATACCTCAAAAGCTCAGTAATTTCCTACAACTGCTGGGCCTTGTAGTTTTGAACTGTTACTTAAACAGGATTAGCTATTGCATTTGCATGTTCATGACACAGACTTGAAGTAAAGTTAAATAAAGTTACTCTTAAATTAGTCTCGCATTGAAAGACCTTCCTCCACAGCGCTGAGGATGAGGGTCTGGCTAGTCCACACAGCATTCCAGGGACAAATGTTTATTGGCATTTCTTTAAACCAATCGCAATTGTCTTGGGACCGCTGGACAGAGCAATGGTGCCTCTGCAAGAAAGCCTCGGGAAGGAACACGTGTACGTTGAAAAGTAGTTTTAGTCGTGTAACAGAATTCTCAGATTGGACAGATTGTCTAGCTAGCTGTCTGGATTTACCCTGTAGAGATCTGAGGACCAGGTAACCATAGTCCTCAGATTGGACAGATAGTCTAGCTAGCTGTCTGGATTTACCCTGCAGAGATCTGAGGACCAGGTAACCATAGTCCTCAGATTGGACAGATAGTCTAGCTAGCTGTCTGGATTTACCCTGCAGAGATCTGAGGACCAGGTAACCATAGTCCTCAGATTGGACAGAAAAACAATTGAAGCGTTTTTGAAATAGTGTTGAGTAAAAGTTGACATATTCCAGTCTGTGATTATCATCAACATCCATTCCTTTAATTTCAGTCTCAATAATTCCCAATTTCTGCTTTTCTAACTCAAACATTAGGTATAATTTCCTATAAATGAGGTTTATTGACCATAAATTCCAAAAATAATTGTAAAACTAAAGTTAATAAGTTAGTGTTACGTAGTGTTGAACACTGAAAAAAACGTCAAAATTGAAAAAAAAAAGATTGGCAGACACTTAATAACAATCTGAAAAACTGCAATTTTAACAGACATTTAATACTGGACCAATTTCAAAGATTGTTGTTCACATCATTCACACAAATACATAGGAAATTATAGGGTCCAGGATGAAAAGAGAGGGAAGAATTCAGTATTTTTTTGTCTAACTGACCAACAAGAAAAACTTTTTGGGGAATTGGTCCAGGATTGGGCGTCCATTTTACCTGGAATGCAAATGTGCCTTCAGCTAAAATGTATTATTTCGGATCAGTTGCGATACAAACTCTTCATAACTATACTATATTTCATATGTACAGTATATATATATAAGGCACCGTACCCCCCAACCGCTCAGGGCGGTTTAAAATATAAATAAGGGGATTTTAATGTAGGCTACTGTTTGTTTTTATGTGCTATCATTAAATCACCTGCTCCTCCTTTTTCTAGTTTCATTTCTATCTTCTCTTTCACTTCTCCGTCTAGATGTTACTCGTCTCCATCTCTGCTCTGGTCTTTCCCACCTCGTTATAATTACGTCTGGTGCCTTTAGTTTCACTCTTGTTCCCCCTCCCAGTCCCTTTGTCTGCGAGGCAGGGCATGTCCAGTTGGTCCGCTGCTTGCCTTTAGTAGCTTTTGCCTTCCTTTGGATATAGAAATGTTCTACTTCACAAGAAAAGCACCCAGAGGTCTTTGTTTGAACATGTCCAATGTGCAATTATGCTGGATCATTTGTTCTTGTTACATGGGTGGTAAGTAGGTGTGCCGTTAAGCTAATTATAGATGTGGCGCTCATAGGTTAGGGGCATGACAGGGTCTTTCGGTACGACAGTCTAAGATGCTACAATGAAGCAATGCCAAGGGTGTGAGTGCATCCTGCATACAAGTGAGTTTTCAATTTTGTTTTTGTTTTTTTTATGCAACAGAGAATACATGCACTCGCACTGACTTTAAGAATTCAGTCTCAGCCTGTCTCTCCTATGTTCTCATTTCCCAATCTGTCATCACTCCACCTCCTTCCAGCTCTCACCTTTCTTTCTCGGCGGTGTCTGGCTCCACCGGCCCTTTGGCCCGGCGTGTCTGTCACGTACAGAGCCAGAGACTATGTGGCCAAGAGGCTCCATCCTTAGGGATCTTCAACTTTTCTCACCCGAACAAAGGCTGGTGCTATCAGAAATCCCTGTGGCTATTCAGTTTCTGTTTCACCCAAGCTTTTATAGGGTACTGTTATGAAGAACCAAACGAAACAATGGCCACATTGCAGCCTGTCTGGGTATACGGCGTGAGGTAAAGTGTAGGTCAGGCCTAAAGCTAAAGATCTGAGCTGGAGTCACTGACACTGACAAATGCACATTCATTGTAGTTATTGTAATGTACGTTTTATGTTTGGTGTAGAGCAACAGCAGCCAAGATTTTAAAAGTAAAATGTCCAGTTCCCATATTTGGGACCCATGGAACAACATTGCTTAACCCAAATTAGGAGTCAAACTGAAATTCACATTCTTGCTGACAATAAAGAAAAAAACTACAGCCGGCAACCAGCTATCTTAGCTTAGCATAAAGACTGGAAACAGGGGGAAACAGCTAGCACTGAAAATGAAATAGCCTGCCACATAACTTTACGTGAGACTATGACCTTTTGTTTTTACGTGTTAGGTATTGTACTTAATGAGCTTTTGAGGCTCTGGTAGGCAGATTCTGTTCCCCACGATGAAAGCCAAGATAGCTGTATCCAGACTTTGTGCTAAGCTACGCTAACTACCTTCTGGCTATAGTTTCATATTTACCCTACAGCCCACAAACCGCTGTCTGCGTGCCACCCCCGCATCTCTGTTTCCCTTTACTTCCCATCATTACTAACGACCCGCTGACTCCCTCTTCTCATCATTCATTATGATCTTGTTAACCACCTAGAATATCAGCATCAGGTTTGCGCCACTCGTGTTGCCGTGGTGGCATTTAAAGGCTAACCACTGACATGGTTCAGTGAGAGGAAACACGGCAGCGCCCCTGTGGAGACTGGATAGCCCCGGACTACGACCACACTGTCTGCTGCGCCTGCAGTAAAATGCTAGGCAGCAAATTTAATTGCACGTCTGTCTACTCCTTGACAGATCATTAGGGCCTTTATATGTGTGTAATAATAGGCTATTTGTTATCATTAGGTATGTGGATGATGTGGAATGTTCTCTCTGGAATGCTCTTAAGTGGGACTAGAGACATTTTGAATGGTGGAGGCCTCGACTAGAGCCTGATTGTTTTTTTTAAAGCTCTGCCGTGGACTAGGGTAGATTTCTCTCTCTCTCTCTTCATCTTCATCACGTTGCATTGGGACCAAGTTTCTATGTATTCAATAAACTCAATTTACTGTAGTGTAATCTGTATCCCTATCTTTATTCATTTAATTTATGTTGTGCTTTCTTACTTTTTTAGATAACAAAGAGAGAGAGAAATAGTCTCATCATTGCATCGCAGCTAAAAAGTGCTGTTACCTCTGGATGAGCCACATAAAGATGGAAATGGCGTGTGGAACGCAACACAGAAGGATGTGCCATCGAATAACTGCATCACATGGCAGCAGGTAACGTTTTTCCAAGTTGTGTTTTGATGTGGAAGGACACTCTGCACTCAACATTGGCTGATGTTGTAATGGTTTAAAAGCTCAACACAACTACAAATCACCGCCCCAAACATCACTCCTGGCGTCCTTCTCAAATTAATTCAGTAACTGTAGGTGATGACATGTCCTTTCTACACCAGCAAGTTCTTTTCAGGCCTGGATCAAGTAGCTGCTGCAAATAATACTTGGCATTTGGTTTGGTTTGCAAAGACTACCCAATGATTTATTGCATGAGGTCAGCTCGTATAGTGGCTGTAAGTTAGCAACCCCCATTAATAATAATCTATATGGACTCCCAGACTGACTTTAAATAGTCTTGCAGTGTTCTCAGTGAGCGACCAGCTAATAGCAAGTTGGATTTAACCCTTGTGTTGTCTTACTTTCAACCACAAAACATCATTATTGCTTTTTCAGAGTTGTTTTTTTAAATGTTTTTTCCAAAGTTATTTGATATGTCTTATGTAGACATTTTCAGCACCCATTTTTTTGTGATAAAAAAATGAAAACGGGTCAGATTTGACCCGAGGACAACATGAGGGTTAAGTCACGTTTGAGGGCATGCTTACTTATACACCCTTTTTAACACAAGTATCTAATTCTAACGCACACTGTTATTCTCTTCAAAATGAATCCTATGAATTATTAGCTATAGCTATGAATTATTAATTGGAGATTTATTACCGATGTTGTCATTTTTTTAGGTGTCAAAGTGTTCACTACAGTCACTCGTGTTATTATCTGAGTAGCTCCTGGTTCACAAAGCAGTAGTCTATATCTGCGACGTTCAACTTTTGGGATTGTTCCGGGGCCGACGGACATTCAGCCGAAAGTCATTCTTTTTGGCCTGATGTCTGTCCCCGTCCTCTGTCTCTGTGTTGGCGTTCTAACCTCTGGTGGATTTCTGAGGACTATGGTTACCTGGTCCTCAGATCTCTGCAGGGTAATCCAGACAGCTAGACTAGTCTGTCCATCTGAGGACTATGGTTACCTGGTCCTCAGATCTCTGCAGGGTAAATCCAGCAGCTAGCTAGACTATCTGTCCAATCTGAGGACTATGGTTACTGGTCCTCAGATCTCTGCAGGGTAAATCCAGACAGCTAGCTAGACTATCTGTCCAATCTGAGACTATGGTTACTGGTCCTCAGATCTCGCAGGGTAAATCCAGACAGCTAGCTAGACTATCTGTCCAATCTGAGGACTATGGTTACTTGGTCCTCAGATCTCTGCAGGGTAAATCCAGACAGCTAGCTAGACATCTGTCCAATCTGAGGACTATGGTTACCTGGTCCTCAGATCTCTGCAGGGTAAATCCAGACAGCTAGCTAGACTATCTGTCCAATCTGAGGACTATGGTTACCTGGTCCTCAGATCTCTGCAGGGTAAATCCAGACAGCTAGCTAGACTACTGTCCAATCTGAGGACTATGGTTACCTGGTCCTCAGATCTCTGCGGGTAAATCCAGACAGCTAGCTAGACTATCTGTCCAATCTGAGGACTATGGTTACCTGGTCCTCAGATCTCTGCAGGGTAAATCCAGACAGCTAGCTAGACTATCTGTCCAATCTGAGGACTATGGTTACCTGGTCCTCAGATCTCTGCAGGGTAAATCCAGACAGCTAGTTAGATTATTGCTGCGTTCTATTATTTATCTTATATATATATTATATATATATATTATATATATATTATCTTATATATATACTATATTATTTAAGTTAGACGTTGCCTAGCAACACTGTTTTCTGTAGACGACTAAAACTACTTCTGAACGGACACATGTTCCACCAAAACAAGTTCCTTCCTGAGACTATTTACCAGGGGCACCGTGGCTCCGTCCGGCGCCAAGCGATTGTGATTGGTTTAAAGAAATGCCGATAAACCAGATGCTGTGTGGACCAGTCAGACCCTCCTCCGCAGCGCTGTGGAGGAAGGTCTGGCAAAGCGAGACTAACAGCGAGACTAACCCTCACATCTAGATCTGCTCTTGTCGAAAATAATGTTGTTGCAAAAAGATGTTAGATAAATAAATAAAGATAATAGATGGTGATCATATAAATTAAGTTAACACTCATTATTAAAGGTAATACCATATTAAGCTTAAAACAGCAACGTGGTCTAACACTTCATCAGTCATTAATCATTAATGGAAGCTGAAGAAAAGGAAGAATGTAGGTGTAAACAGCGTTACCATGATAATCATATGGTGTGCAATACTGCTGACTGACAAACACATTATTGGGTAATATGATATGTTAAACCATAGACCTAGCCTAACAAATTCTGGTTCTTTTCATTGCATTCGTTGACAAAAATCATGGCAACCCTATCCCTTTAAGTCGGTGTGTGTGTATGTGTGTGTGGAATACATATGCAATAAATAGAATGTATACCAGGAGTTTTTTTTTTTTTTTTTTTTTTTAACAAAACACACACAAGAAACTTAGCAAGTGAAAGTAAAATGACAACTGAATCTTTTTACTTTGGTAAGGAGCAAACAATATGTGTGACTTTTTTGGTTGGTAAGTCAACCTGTACAGCTGCACCTAAGACATGAAAAATCTGTTACATATTTCTGTTAGAGCAGTGTGCGTGTGTTGCCATAAGGCTGCTTTGATGACACACCTAAAAAACCGTACCTCTTTTTTTTTTTCATCAATTAAGAAAGGGAGAGAAGGAGAGAGCAACCTTTGTGTTTCCAACTGTCCCAGGTATTTCCTGAGCAGGCAGAGAGAAGAGGCAGTGCATGACAGAGAAGAATAAGCAGGGGGAGGGTTGGACATCACTCATCAACCACAGGTATTTCTATTAATATTCGCCAATGGTGTCGCTCTCAGCCGACAGCACTAGAGCAGTGGAGACATGTCAGTCGTTGTTTGGTCTGTCTTCCAGTGGCTTTCAGGGAATGTGGGGCACAAGGTGTTCCTGGAGGCCAGACATGAATTTTTTGGATTTGTCTCAGTTTAGCTCAAGTCAAATGATCTAATCTGAACTGTGTGTGTGTTCTGCCTTGAATACGCAGCTTCAACCAAGCATCCCCCTGTTAGGCTGTCACCGTGAGGATCAACAGCACTCACTTGACACCTATGGTTATTTCGGTACAATTATTATTGTTAATACTAAACAAATAACAGGTTGAAGAGTTATTGAGTACAGAAAGACACCACTATTGACACAGTTTTAAGGTGTGATGCTCCCAGAATGTTAGGTGTGAAACAGGGATGGGTGCAGAGACTGTGCAGTTATAATTTATAATTATAACTTATACTGTTTATTGACCCCCAGTGTGGATATTACATTTTACTCCCTGTTTTGATAGTAATTACTACACACAGGCGTGAAATAGACACACAGGCTCAGGACCTATTCATGCACAAATGGAGAG